>NC_057400.1:25009823-25167323 GCF_019320065.1 Cervus canadensis
TCTGGCATATATGCCTACCTTATCTGGGACTCTAAGTCTCTCTACTAGATTAATTAGCATTCAAAGTCAACAAACAGCCTGAATCACTGTAGAGAGAGATTATAACTTAAACTCCTAAAACTAGGTGTATAATATCATGTATTTCATATAATAGTTCTTCAATTGATCTTAGTAGAACTGAATGAAGTAAAGAATACCTTGTTTTTGCTTATTATCTCTCTTGTTGAATGTTCCTTTTCCTGCTTTGTTTCTAAACTATACTTGCAAGACCTAAATTTAAAATATCAGATAAATTCCTTCAAATTGTTTAGAGTAAATGTCTGAGGGGCACAATGTGTTACCTTTCCTGGGATGACCTGTATATGACAAAGGAGCAACAGGTGATGATGAAATTTCAGCCATCTGCAAAGTACAGTTGACCCATGAACGACAAGAGGAAGAGGGGGTTAATCCATGTATAATTCATAGTAGGTTCCTCTCAATGTGTGAATTCAACCAACCACAGACCCAGAGGACTGCGGTATTTACTACTGAAAAATATCTCAGTATATGCAGACCCGCGCAGGTCAAACGAGTTGTTCAAGGGTCAACTGTAAATCAGGATAGTTTGTGAATTAAAGGACACTTCTCAAGTCCTGAAGGCTGGTGCCTACTCTACTAATGCATAATGCTAGATTTGCTTGGGAGGATTAAAATGTCCTTTCACATTAGAACATAATACAAAAGGCTTTAAAACTATGCATATCTTTTAATTCAAAACTCCTTATAAGAACTAACTCTGCAACTTGTCAAGAATCTTTTAATTAAAGCCCTTGCCCAAAATTGAAAGCAACCAAAATATCAAAAAAAAAGAGGTGGGGGGAATCTCTGATGATCAAATGATTAATGATCAAAAATTATAATAGAAACTGTTTACTGTGAATTCTTGGCAGTCCAGTGGTTAAGACCCCACACTTCCACAAAAGGTATGCAGGTTCAATCCCTGGTCAAGGAACTAAGATTATACTCTGTGGTGTGATTAAAAAAAAAAAAAAAACAAAACTGCTTATTGGCATGGGAAAATGTCTCAACTATTGTATGACTGCATGAAATGAATATACAAAAATATATGATGAAATGACTTAGATGAGCATGAAGATGCATACATGCAGACATGTAGGCATAAATAATCATTTATGGTAGAACTACGAGTAATTTTGTTTTTCTCGTGCTTCATTTTATTCTTCAAGTTATCCTCATTGAATTTGTTTCAACTTGCAATTAAAAGAAACTATAAATTTTTCTTAACTTTAGGGAAGGAGGCCAAACTGTCTGAAATGACAGACTACTTCCCAGTTTCTGAAGACTTACTCCCCTCCAGGAGATTGCAAGTGGTCTTCAAATCATTTTAACCACTTTTTCTATTTGAAACTCATTAAAAACTATCATCAAGGGCTAAACTAGTGGAGTTAGGGTTAGTCACAAACACTATAATTTGATTTTGCACATATTGCTTGTCTAATGCTTGAAATAAAATAATTAATTTAAAATGTACTTGAATTACTAAATAATTGCAAACAGATCAAGATCTTTATTTACTATATGTAGGAAAACTAGAGGCATATTTAGACAGTGTGTTAGGAACTAAAATACTATTTTGGTACTTATGGTTTTGAATAGGAACATGGGTAGGTATAGCATGAGCTCAAAGTTTTAAATCAAGTTCAAGCAAAATGTCAAAATTAATTTGAGCCTTAAATAATTAGGTACGGGTCTTGAAATGAGAGGAAATATTCAATTACGGTGAATAAAATTGAAAAGAACTTCTAGCTTCACACAACTTCCAAAGTGTCTGTACTAACAAAGCAGAAAAATGTACTGCATAATCATCCATATGTGTTACACATGTTTAAGAAAAGAAAAAGACTGATTGGCTATCCAACTACAAGAGACACTATCTTAAAAGACTGTCTCCTCTCATAACCACTCAGATATTTCCTGTATTAGATACAGGCAACAGGAGAATGGATACTCAATAAATATTAATTTGATTGTAAACTTGATACAGCTGAATTTTATGACATGTGAATTATATCTCAATAAAACTGTTATTTTAAACATAAATAAAAAAATAAACATTAACTCAATGGCCTGCCTTTTGAGAAATCTGTATGCAGGTCAGGAAGCAATAGTTAGAACTAGACATGGAATGACAGACCGGTTCCAAATTGGGAAAGGAGTACATCAAGGCTGTATATTGTCACTCTGCTTATTTAACTTATATGCAGAGTACATCATGAGAAATGCTGGACTGGATGAAGCACAAATTGGAATCAAGATTGCCAGGAGAAATATCAATAACCTCAGATATGAAGATGACACCTCCCTTATAGTAGAAAGCAAAGAAGAACTAAAGAGCCTCTTGATGAAAGTGAAATAGGAGAGTGAAAAAGCTGGCTTAAAACTCAACATTCAGAAAACTAAGATCATGGCATCTGGTCCCATCACTTCATGGCAAATAGACAGGGAAACAGTGACATACTTTATTTTTTATGGGCTCCAAAATCATTGCAGATGGTGACTGCAGCCACGAAATTAAAAGACACTTGCTCCTTGGAAGAAAAGTTATGACCAACCTAGACAGCATATTAAAAAGCAGAGACATTACTTTGCCAACAAAGGTCCATCTAGTCAAGGCTATAGTTTTTCCAATAAGCACGTATGGATGTGAGAGTTGACCTCTAAAGAAAGCTAGTGCCAAACAATTGATGTTTTTGAACTGTGGTATTGCAGAAGACTCTTGAGAGTCCCTTGGACAGCAAGGAGATCCAGCCAGTCCATGCTAAAGAAAATCAGTCCTGAATTTTCATTGGAAGGACTGATGCTGAAGCTGAAACTTCAATACTTTGGCCACCTGATGCAAAGAGCTGACTCACTGGAAAAGACCCTGATGCTGGAAAAGATTGAAGGTGGGAGGAGAAGGGGATGACAGAGGATGAGATGGTTGGATGGCATGACCGACTCAATGGACATGAGTTTGAGTAAACTGTGGGAGTTAGTGATGGACGGGGAGGCCTGGCGTGCTGCAGTCCATGGGGTCGCAAAGAGTTAGACATGACTAAGCAACTGAACTGAACTTAATGGCAACTTAGACTTAGTAAATCAATATTTTTAAATACAGCTTTCAAGTTCTAGTACTTTTTACAATTGAAACGCCATATTCCATTTTCAAGTAAGAATAAATAACTGTACTATTCCTGGAGTTGTTTTCCAATGTAACCATTTCATAGTATTTAACTTTTGAAATCATCTATGCTGAAAAACTTGGGCCTCCCTTGTAGCTCCGCTGATAAAGAATCTGCCTGCAAGGCGGGAGACCTGGGTTTGATCCCTGGTTTGGAAAGATCCCCTGAAGAGGGCATGGCAACCCACTCCAGTATTCTTGCCTGGAGAATTCTTATGGACAGAATAGACTAGTGGGCTACAGTACCTGTGGTCACAAAGAGTTGGACATGAGTAAGCACAGCACAAGACTCAACCTTCAAATCTAGAAAGAAAACAACCCACCACTAAAAGAATATAAGTAATTAAAAATTAGTCTCCAGAGAAGATAAAAGTACTAATAAATATATGAAACATGTAAATGAAAAATTGGAGGCAAGTTTATCATTCCATCTATTTTTAGAGAGACACTAAGGAAATACTTATCAATACATAATTTTCCATATTTTAAAATGAGCACGAACTTTATATGAAAAATAAATCCTAATCCCAGGAAAGTGTCATGTGGCATTTTTTAACTTTATTACCACTTTGTTGACTCTCTGTCCCAGAGCAGATCACCTCCAACATTAATACTCTGACCTTATAGAAAAGTGACAGATAAAGTTTATGGTGAGAAAAAATGAGTTTTTATGGGTTTCCAAAAGGGAATTCTTAGGACACTGAAAGCCATATAATAATATTGATTGGATACCCAACTTTTTTACTGCCAAATTACAAACTTCAGATTTCTGGAAAAATGTCCAAGTGAACTTGCAGTAAAATAAAGTAAAAGAGAAGCCTGAGCTCATGATAAAAAGTCTAAATTGCTTTGCAAACTTTCAATATACATACGCAATATTTTTTTTTTAAATCAGATCTTTTTAAAGTTTTTAGTATCCCAAGGTTGACCTTTCACTTTGGGACTGAGTGATCTTCTTCCAGACATTTATCCAAAGTCACAGATAGGCTCACACCTTTCTGAGCACATAATTTCCATGATTATTTCTAGTTTCCTTCTCTTTTAAAGGCAAATATACAAGGTACAGACACAGGATTATTTTCTTGTAAAACTATCCTCAAAAATCAATTAGAATATTCAAAATATATTCCATTTTCACAAATGAAAATAAGTTACTTGCTGAAATGACAGTCTTCCATTTCACTGCCTTAAAAATTAAGCTGGCATGGATAATAAAAGTGTTTTCTAACTGGATATGCTTGGCATTCAAATATTTTTAAAACAAATACTAATCCATAATTAGATTTCACAGGCACAATCTATAGAGAATAGAATCTGCTTTTACTTTTCTGAGAGCAATGTTAATGATTTGATATCAAAAAATCTGTAACAAAATCACTGCTTGCACAAACCAATAAACAAATCTTCAGATGAATGTTTATTTTCCTTTACAGTCTAATTTTTGGTTTTTTTTTAAAGATTCATTCATTCATTCAGCAAATATCCATTGCACCTACCACGTGCCCATTGCTATTCTGGGTACCTGGGGATAAACTGGGCAACAAAACAAATGTTCCTGTTATTGTAAGAAATTTCTTTTTAATTGGAATAAAAAGACAATCATGAAGTAAATGTATATCAGATGGTAGCAAGTACTATAAAGAAAAATTAAAATTACACAAGGTAATAGAGAATAAGGGCTGCTGAGGACAGGGGCTGGGGAAGGGTAGGGCTTTATATGGAGTTGTCAGAGGACATTCCACTGACGTTGAGATGACATCTAAACAGAAATCAGAAGAAGAGAGGGACGGGGCTCTGAAGGTGTGGATGGTAAGCCTTCCAGGCAGCAGGCAGAGTTACAGCCTGAGATGGAATATGCTCACCATGTGAAGACAGCAGGAAGGTCTGTGTGACAACAATAAGCATTTACTGAATGATAACATTCTAAAAATTATGCTAAGTGTTTGATGATATTAAAATGACCCAAACATTAAATACAATACAGGCTGGAAAATGTTATAAACCACTTGAACTCGGTCTCAAAGAGGGACCAATACCAAGTACTACTTCAAGAAGATGAACCAAGGGCCAGAAAGTACAGTGGGTCAAGATCCCAGTAACAAAGATGAGCTGAAGAAATGTGTAGATACTGTTGCTTCATTCAGCAACTGTTCAACTCTTCTCTCTTTGCTTTCTTCAAAAATTCAGACTAAAATACTTCGTTTCCCAGATACAAGGAAGACTGTTTCACAGTTTTCCAAAATGACATAAGTGGAAAGAAGGCTCAAAATTGGAAAGCAGCCACACTGGGAGCCAGGACAATGCTGAACAACTCTGAACAAATCAACAACCTGTAGGACTTTTAGCTGACCCACCCCAGGCCTCTGCTATCAGGCCCTCCCCTCCCAATTCCTTCTGCCCTTGGCCTGTTCATCATCTTCAAACTCAACTACATTTAATCTGTCTTCTTTCTTCTTCCTCTGAAACTTACAGATATTTTAGTGTCCATCCTCTACTCAAAAACCAATGACTGAGACTTCCATGGTAGTTCAGGCGGTAAAAACCAATGACTGTTTCTACCTGAGAAAGAAAATTACTTAACAAGAAACAAGTATGTGCGTGCATGCGCGCTCAGTCGCCAAGTCATATCCTACTCTGTAACCTCACGGACTGTAGCCCGCCAGGCTCTTCTGACAATAGAATTTTCCAGGCAAGAATCCCGGAATGAGTTGCCATTTCCTAGAGGATCTTCCCGACCTAGCGATCCAAGCTGTGTCTCCTGTGTCCCCTGCAATGGCAGGCGGATTCTTTACCACTGAGTTCCTTTCTAGCCTCAGTTCCTATCAGTCATAGACAGTTACTTCAAACGCAACAGACTCCCTGCCATTTTTCAAACATTCCATATACATTCCCACCATCATGCACAACTAGTGCTGTTTTTTCTTTTGGGAATCCTTTCACCTTTGCTACCTGTCAAATTCCTACATAAATATAGTTCAAGACTCCACTGAAGTCCCATCTCATCCATGAAGGTTTAAGTCAATTGCTTACTCATATTCTTGCTGGGACAATCCCATGGACAGAAGACCCTGGCAGGCTGCAAAAATTCCACAGGATCACAAAGAGACAGACACAACTGAGTACCTGAGCAAATTCATCCCATCAGAAGTAAGTGCTCCTTCCTTTGTAGTAACACCAGCTTCACTTGCGCCCTAATAACAGCAGTTACCACAATCCTACTCACACTATAGCGTATATGTGTATGTGTCTTCCCAACCAGATTTTGTTTCTGTGGCAGCAGAGTTTGTGTACAATCCATGTTTATATCTATGCAAATCCCAGCAAAGTACTTTGCACACAAGGCATTTCAATAAATGTGTTTCAAATTCTCATCAAAAGACTATAAGAAGCCTTCACAAAAGGTGAAGGGGAAAAAAGAGGTATTCCTGAAATGAAAATTACAGCAGCATCATAGAGTGAGTTGTCTAGTTATTCAAATAAGCTCTAAATCATTGTAAATATCATTGAATGAGAACATAAAGACAACAAAAAATAAACCATGAGCGGTTACTGGACAGCATAAAATTAAAGAAGAATGGGAAAATGAAAAGTGTAAAGCAACGTATATTAGGAAGCATTACCAAGGAATACTCAAACAATTCATTTAACAAGTATTTACTAAGCGCCTACTTTAGGCCAGAAACTCTATTAATTGCTGAGAAGACAAAGGTGAAAATATTGAGAAAGGGCTGACTTTTTACAAGGAGTATTTTTTTTATTTATTTTAATTGGAGGTTAATTACTTTACAATATTGTGGTGGGTTTTGCCATACATTCACATGAATCAGCCATGGGTACAAGGAGTATTTTTAAGTTCAAAGTGTTGGCCTATAAATTATTACTTCCTGAAGTATGACCAAAACAGCATCTTAAGGACCCAAAGGCTATGGATACCCAAATTTCAAATCCAAATCTAGAAAATGATCTTGCCTAAATTGTGATTATGTAGGCATTCTCTCCCAGGACTGCTTCTGAATGTTAAAAGGGCTTCCTTTCTTTTCAGTGACTATAAACTGCTCAGATAGAAAATTTGAGTTCCAGATACTTGAATACATTCCCTACTCTGAGATAAGTTCTATCCATGCACAGGTTGTTTTAGTAATTAAGGTACCAGCAACCCTGCCATCGTGAATAAAGAGGGAGGAATTTATTAAAAACAGTGCTGTCTAGGGGATGTTGTGTGGGAGATGAGTGGATAGTTGTTTGCTGTGTCCTCTGAGGTCAAAGTAAGAGAAAAAGAATGAAGGTACAACAAAAAGGATTTGGGTTAGACATAGGAAGAATTGTGAGGCACTGATTCACGCCACCAAGATACACTCTGAGCCATTTCTTCTGCAGATCTTGGGGGAAAAAAAAAAAGAGGTAGCCTGCTTTCTTCTAAGATAGTTCAGAGCAAAGCAAGCAGATACAAAGATGACTTTGTAGGGTTTCTTTTGGACATGTTTCACTGTTGTATCTAACCATCTGCATGTGTACTGGAAAAATATGACGCTATCACTCTTAAGAATTAAAAGAAAGAATATACCCGAAATGCCATCTAGTATAAAATCTGATTTAGTGGGCTCTTAGCCACAAGGATCTAATAACTCCTTTCTATAAACCAATATCAATAACATAAACTGTCAAATGACTTATTTGCCTTTTTAATAAACTCAAATTGCTTATTTCTTTAAAAACTGAAATTTTAATATATGAGTACTATAAAATACCCTTGTTTAAACAACGATCCATGCATGGAGTTAAAAAGAAATTATATCTTTTTATTTGCCCATGGAATAACTCAATCCAAAGACAGTACTGGTACTGTTATTCTGAGGATTTTTCTATAAGCCTTGTAACTGAGTATCTTCTATTCAAAACAACTTTGACATCTTTACACTGATGTCCCCTTAGCCATAATGAGCGACTGTATAAAATTCAGTCCACAAGCCCTCACAAATTAAAAACATGACTGTGCCCTTTACATGTATAAATGATATATACCAATATTAACAAATGTAATATATTTCTTAAAATTCATTCATTCAACAAATGTTTTATTGAGGGTCTATCTAGGCACTATGCTATGTGTAGGGACACCAAGATGACCTAATTAGAGTTCCTGCCCTCAGTCACAGAAACATAACATCACAATACCAAAACACACTGTACTGAATGTCAAAAGGAAACAAACCTTAAGTTGTCTTCTACACCAAGTACTCAGAAAGTTCGAAAGTCCAAGCAACTAACTATACAAAAGTATGTCAGATAACTTTAGGATGGGTCACCTGACACTCATTCCAATTCTCCTTCTTGCCTTCCTCCAAAATAAAGGCTCGAAAGCTAAAATACCTTTTTTAATTCTTGCCCACAGTAGTAGATATAATGGGCATCTGAATTAAATTCACCCATTTCAGTCCGTTTTAGTTCACTGATTCCTAAGATGTAGATGTTCACTCTTGCCATCTCCTGCTTGACCATCTCCAGTTTACTTGACTCATGGGCCTAACACTGCAGGTTCCCACGCAATATTGCTCTTTAAAGCACTGCACTTTTCTTTCACCACCAGACACATCTACAACTGAGCATCATTTCTGCTTTGGCCCAGTGACTTCATTCTTTCTGGAGCTATTAGTAATTGCCCTCAACTCTTCCCCAGTAGCATACTGGACTCCTTCTGCCCTGGGGGGCCGGGGGAGAGTGGGGTTCATCTTCCGGTGTCATATCTTTTTGCCTGTTCATATTGGCCAAGGTGTTCTCACGTAAGGATACTGGAGTGGGTTGCCATTTCCTCCTCCAGTGGACCACGTTTTGTCAGAACTTTTCACTAAGACCCATTCATCTTGGGTAGCCTTGCATGGCATGGCTCATAGCTTCACTGAGTTACACAAGCCCCTTAGACACAAGGCTGTGATCCATGAAGGGGTTAAACAAAGAACTGCACTGTATTTCTATAAAGGCACCTAGTGGCCTCCTGAACTCCATTGGCATGGTAGGAATTTATGT
The DNA here is from genome assembly GCF_019320065.1 of Cervus canadensis. Classification (NCBI taxonomy): domain Eukaryota; kingdom Metazoa; phylum Chordata; class Mammalia; order Artiodactyla; family Cervidae; genus Cervus; species Cervus canadensis. Next base: position 25,019,071 of record NC_057400.1, read on the forward strand.
GATCCTCTCCCTTTAAATCTTTATTTATTTGTTTTTAATTAAAGATAGGTTGACTTCGCAGGTGGCTCAGTGGTAAAGAATCTGACTCCCAATGCAGGAGAAGCAGGAAACACTGGTTCAATCCCTGGGTCGAGAAGATCCTCTGGAAGAAGAAATGGCACCCACTGTAATACTCTTGCCTGGATAATCCCATGGACAGAGGAGCCTGACAGGCTATAGTCCACGAGGTCGCAGAGAGTCAGACATGACTTAGCAACTGAACACACAGGCAATTAAAAGATAATTGCTTTATAATTTGTGTTGATTTCTGCCAAATAACAACGTGAATCAGCCGAAAGTATATCCCCTCCCTCTTAAGCCTCCCTCCCAACCACCCCTGCATCCCACCCCTCTAGGTCTTCACAGAGCACCAGGCTGAGCTCCCTATGCTATATAGCAACTTCCCACTAGCTAGCTATTTTACACATGGTAATGTATATATGTTAATGCTACTCTCTCAATTTGTCCCATCCTCTCCTTCCTCCACTGTAGCCACAAGTCCGTTCTCTTCATCTTAGCCTCCTAAAATACTTTTTATCTCATTCTAGAGGTAGTTAAGCTCCAGGAGTTGGTGATGGACCCGGAAGCCTGGCGTGCTGCAGAGTCCATGAGGTCACAAAGACACAACTGAGCAAGTGAATTGAAGTAAGAGGTAGTTATGTGACACTTTTATCCCTGAGATGTAGGCAGAAGTCCCCATGAGCAAGCATCTGTTACTGAAGAAAAAGAGAAAACTCTCCATGAAAACTTGGTTTCTGGGCTCCCTTTACTTTTCTTCCTACTTCAAAGTAAACACAATTTCTATAGGTAGAAATGTCATCTGTGGAATAAGAAGCAAGCATTTTGCACCAAGGATAATGGAACAGGATGATGTTACCTGGACCCTTGATGGCATCAGTTACCTGTGAACTAACTGCCTCCAGACGTCTTATAACAGGAGACAAATAAAATCTTTACTCAACTTAAGTCACAGTCAGTAAGATTTTCTGCTACTCGTAGCCAGAGGCATTTTTACCATTAAAAGGAAGCTACAACAAAGAGATGTTTAAGTTGGACTATCTATGATTCCTCGCTTGAGCCAGAAGGCTGTGATCTAGTCCTTTTTAGCTAGAAGAAATGAAAACAATTTTGAATTTGCATGTGCACAGTCTTACTACAATCTTCTATAACCCAGATTACTTAAATAAATATGTTCTAACTCTTCCATGGATATTCATTTGTTGCATAGTCATTACAAGATTTTTTACTTCTTTTCCTAACTGAAACTTTCAATCCCCCAAACCTATAAAATAACATTTCTTACAGTATGATATAGATCACTCATATATGTAATATACACAAACAGCTGAAGAAAGGGGCAAGAAATGAGGATGGAGAGAGAAAACAAGAGGAACCTAGCTTACTTGAAAGTATAAACTATGTTTTTCAATGTTGTGAGCATCTTTAAAAAGTATCTTCATAATGAATTAAGACCCCAAGATTAACAGAATTTTTAAAATAGGAAAGATTCCCCCAATTTGAAACCATTGTCTCTGTTTTTTGAAAATTTTTAACTTGGAAAATATAGACTTCCCTGGCAGTCCAGTGGTTAACACTTCACACTTCCAATGTAGGGAGCACAGGTTCAATCCCTGAGCAGGGAACTAAGATTCCATATACTGTGTGGCGAAGCCAAAAACAGAAAAGCACGTATCAACAAGTATTGTGCATCCAACTGATGGATCACTAGAATTATTACATCACTGCACTATCCCATCTATCTCTAGTAGCCTCCCTAAGAGAGTAATCTATCTCCCTATGTAAGTTTCAACTGGACATATTTTAAGTATGTTCTGTTCTTGGGATAGTTTCAATTGTACACTGCTAAAAGATTCATTAATTTCAACCACCATCAACTCCATACGCCACATATACTTTTTTCTGCCTTTTGTGTTCAAATATATTTCACTGTGGCCATTCAGAGGAAAATTATACATTCCAATAACACTTGAGTTCCCCTCAGTTACCCTTTCAGTGGCTCAGGATAATGACAGAGTAAAGAATCGTGTTCTTCACAGGCTCGCTCTCTTTTTTTTTCCTCTCCCATTTGGGAGAATTTCAGCTTCAAATCTCTTGTGCCAAGAAGCAATGGGTAATGTCTAATACTCTTCTCTAACAGTAGCTCACTCTGGCGGGAATGGGAGGAGAGTCAGGAGAAATCACTCACATTCCCAGCTTTGAAAAAGTCTTAGCATATGGAATAAGCAATCTCTTACCCTATTTTCCTAAAATAGAATTATGGAATCATAATAGGTAAAGGGGCCAGAGGAAAAGGAAACAGAATTAGAAATTTTACAACTATCTGTGAGTATGGGTAATGGCTAAAATCTAGCCCTAAATCCCCAGTGAAATCAGTCCAAAAAAACACCTATAATTCATAAAACCTGGGGCTTATATATTCCTTGGCATTGTTCATAGGTAGAGACTTCCTCTGTAAAAAAGATTTTAAAATCCACATTCTCATGAGACAGCAAGAATGAGAGAAATAAGGATAATAAGCATAGATAACACAAATGCCTTGGTTTTAAAATCAACACTCAAAGACAATCTACCACAATCCCTATGACCTCAAAAGAAAATTCAGAGAATAAGTCTCCTTTGTTTATGTCATCTCAACTTCAATTCCATCAGCAGTTATCTCCTTTAAAACAAATATTTCTAAGGCCCTTACATGATAGGAAGTCCTTTTTCTCAGGCCCATTTTTATTTGGTTATCTTTTTAGGTGCACTAAAGATTGAGTTTACAATAAGCTGAACAGACAGCGTACAAAAGGCTTTTAGAACTATACCATATGGTCCAGGGAAGGGAACAATCTGGACGATCCCCATTTCAATCTGCAAGCTTGTCCACCTCTATAACACATTATACCACTGTAATAAAATATTAAGATGGAAACGTAAAAGTGAAAATAGTCTATCTTTAGCATTACCAGGCAACCACACTTCTGAAAATTTACTGATAAACTTAATAAACATTTAATTTATATTCTGAAATTTTGGTATGTAACACCAGGCATATAAACCTAGGTGACTGTTCACTAGAAACAATATTTCAGCAGGGATATGTGTGAGTATTCAACTTATGCTTCAGAAATTTAGAAGGAAAAAAAAAAAAAACACTTTTACAGGGGGTATATTGGCAGGGGCTGATGTAACAGATGACACATTCTTGGAAATCAAATAAAAGCAATAGGGAAATACCCATTGTTGCCTGGTGAAGGCCTAATCACATGGACACAGCTGGAACCAATGTAGATCATTCATTAATAAAATTGTATTGTAGTAGCCACTTTTTGATGCATTTCAATTGCTGCTGTAGCCAAATCTCTGAATTTCTTTGTTCCATGTTAGCAAGATTGCTTGAATGGGAAATATGAGAAGATTTAGAACGGGGAGAGGAGGGAAACAAACCTGTTCTCATGCTAAAAATGAGACAACTAGCTCAAAAAGCTAAATGTCACTTTACCTTGCAATCTACTTATACTATCAGCAGCTTAAAATATGCAGCGTAAACCTGAAAGGGGGAATTCATATGGTACTATGGATAAAAAGTGAGCAGTGTGAGATGCCGCAGAAAACATATGAAAAACTTGTGAAAGTATTTTACAGAATGATGATATAAGATGTTGGGAGAGGGAATTAAAATGTATCAAATACTAAGGGGAGAATCAGACAACTGAATTAATATAAACTCTTTCATGCAATACTCTCTATTGACTTTTACACTGAAGTATGTACTATATGCTTAAAGGAAAATCATTCATATTTTTGACCACAGAAACTTAGAAATCACTATTTGTCATCACATGTTACCAATATTTGAGATCAAACAGCCCTTTTCCAGAAGTTAGGTTTAAAATCTGTACTGAAATTCAAATGAAATAAAATATTGGCTCTAATTATAAATGTGGTATGTACTATAATAAAGTTATAATAAATTTGGTATTTATCCAATTTTGCTGGCATCCATTAATACATTTATTTTTCTATGTTTCTACAAATATAATGACTAAGCTTCTATATCATAATTTCTGCAAACTGCATAATATCAAATCATAAAGATATAGCAGCCTTGATATGAAGCCTGATCTAAACAAAACTGTAGAATTTATTACTTACAAAAATGAAAAACTCAGTAACATTTATCAAAAGCACTGCTCAAAGATTATAGGTCTTAGATATATTTCTACTATGCCTCTGTGTATAATTAGAATAAACAAATAAATAGCACAATTTTCATGCTGCAGTTTCTAATTCATCAAAAGATATATTCCTACCACAAAACAGATAAAGGGCTTAACTGCAAATAAAAATTATACCAATGGAGAAAATGTATTTAAAGTCAATGAACAGTATTCAATACAAAATTAACATTCAACATAAGTGAACACACAGAAAGAAAGAGTTTTTGTCTGTATTATCTTTAACCTCCAATTCTAATATTATCAAACCTTGACACAAAGGACTCAAGACAGTCATGCACTTAACTGGACCAAGAGGAAAAAACCGTTTCACTGGCATTCCTTCTCAAAAGCATCATGATCCTTTGGCTTAAAATGTTGACCTAAAGATGTAATTAATATAACTTAACAAGCACCTCACCCAGATTCATTTGAGCTACTCTACAGAAAAAGCCACTTACATACAAGTTTAAAAAAAACACAGCATTGGGGGGGACTTGAGAATCATAGCATTTAATACATGTGCATTATATGTACAAATCAATTTAAGTATTTGTTTGTTTTGTTATAGTAATGAGCCAATATGTTGCTGAACCTGTCTTGAGAATGAGAAAAAATAACAGGTGAGTTTATTTAATGCACACTTCAGATATACCTGTTTTACAAATCCTTTAATTATTTTAAAACATGTTCTAAATTTTAAAAAAATCTCTGGAAAAAAAAAAACTTTAGATTGCACATGTTTATCTTAATGTATCCATAATAGATATATTTTCCAACATGTATAAAAATGTTTCACGTTAATCATTCTAACACAAACCACTGTTTACTTTCTTTTTAGTCATATTTGTCATACACTTACAAATCTATGTAAGTTTTTACTCTCAAAGGAATTTTCTCATTGCCAGAAATCATTGACAATTTTAAAAAATAAAAGTCAATCAAAATATCAATCTCCTCCTAAGAAAACACATTTGGCCTATTTATTCTTACTCTGAGTGTATTTTTAAAAAAACACACACTAATTTTTAAAATAGATCACTTGAAAGTGAATCATTTGTTTTGCTTAATACAACAAAAAACATTTACATTTCGAGGAACATTCTAGAAAATTTCACTGAATGGTTGTTCATAGTGAAAATCTAGTCTCTTCTTCAAATCATTACTTAAAAATCATAATGTTACATTCTCACATTGCTTGTAATAGTAGGTTACTAAATTTAGAAAAAAATGGAAACCTAAAAACACTTTTGTATTTTACCTTGCATTTTGACTTCAGAAGAAAAAAATTTTAATGCATATCCTTGTATTAATGGAAGCTCACTTGCTTACCTAACTACACTTGTCAAACATTCCAAAAATGAGTATTCTATCTATAAAAGATATGAACTGACTCTGAGTTTCAGACAAAAATAGAAAATAACAGCAAGTTTTTTGGTCTGAACAAGAGACAGTCTGGCATAAAAATCTATATAATATAAGCAAATATTACTCAAGAGTTTCAATTCAAACAATAAGTTGTGAAGCAAGACAAGATTCCTACCAATCAAAAATACTGTGTCAACATGACCCAAGTTAGCAATATTCAGAAGGGTTTTGTGAAAAGTGGGGCAAAAATGCGACTGCGAAGGAAATCTCTAGAAGAGCTGGAAAAGGCAAATTGAGCACAACCTTCTATAAGGAACAATGCTATTAAGTAAACATAGAAGTTGTGAGGAAAATGTCTCTATTTTTTTTAAAAGTTGGTTTTTCTTTTTTTTTTTCTTTCCATGATGGTGTTCCAAGTGAAGAAAAGAGGGAAAAGAAATGGTATAAGGAGGAAAAACGAAGGCCTGCTCGCCTTCCTTCAGTGATGCTGGGAGGGCACACCCTCTGCCTTATGAAAACCACCGCCAGAACCAAGCTACACAAAACATTTTGGCTGCCAGCCTAGAACAGTGCCAGGCTGTTTTTTATTTTTGCGCTAGACTCCCTCAATTGAGACAGTGTGGGATTGTCACTTTGATGCACATAGAGATCAAAGAATAATATAGGACAGAGGGGGGTAATTTTTTTGCCCCTTTAAAGTCAGGTTAGCATTTTGTTTTCTTTGACAGGTCTTGAAAAGACCCAAGAAACAAAAGTTATGCTGAAGAATGGATCAATTGCCTGAAGAAATTAGCGTGAGTACAATATTGTCGACAGTTTAAAAGCCATGTGAGAGATTAACATTTTAAGAAATCAGACTTAAAAGGGGTCCAAGTCATACATTTACCTGTTTAAGAGGCCACAGACCAAGAAGTACATGATTGATACATCATCACATAATCTTATTTAAAATCTGATGGTATGAAGGAAGGCCATAAAATCTGACCAAGAAAAAGAACAGATATAAGTATTAAAAATTTTAGGTCACTCTTCAGAGGCAACTGTGTGAGCTGCTATTGTGACCTTGAGTTTTCCAAAATTAAATAATCTGACTAAAAGATTATAACATTAGAATCTGAGTATTTTATGCCTTTATAAGGAAAGAGGTGATAAATGATCAAAAATGTTTAAAGAATTAAACCACAAATCATCTACAAAGTTGCCACAGACACAAACAGGAAAACCGTCTTCTCTATCCTATTCAATTCTGTACTAGAAGCAAAGCTAACACAAATGAGAAAGCTAAGTGTGTGCTGCTGCAAGCTTAAACTAAATCTACTACCTAAATCTGAAGACCGAAAATACCAATCAGCCATTAGCTCCTAGAGGTATGACCTTTTTCTCTCTAATGCACAAGATAAGGAGAGGTAGAGGTCCATTTCCTACAAACCAAATGAAAAGAAAGAATGAACTACGCCAAGCCCAGATCCCATGCTGGCATATTTTACACTAAGCTCAGCATCGTCTAGAAGCAGTATACTTCTCACTGCCAATCGGGGGGGAGAGAAGTTGTGAAACTAATAAACATTGATGAACAGCACCAAAGGCCTATGAGTCCCTTCCTCCTACACTTCTCCACTCAATCAGCTGTAAAAAGAAGACCAACGGCTGTTACAGAAATAGCAAGAACGAAAGCGCTTGCCTCAGATGTTACTCATGGAGGCATGGAGCATTTACCACCTGAGCCTATCTAATTTCTGACAGAATGATCCCCTGCCCAGTTTTGTTCACGGCCACAGATTCTGATAGCAAGTCACAATCAAGTGTTGGGAAAGGCAACGGGGGAGGGAGGATGTGAAGAAGAAACCGAGAGAACAGTGGTCAAACTTCAAACAATATACATGCTTCTCTTACGTAAATTAGCGCCCATGCACAATACCTCGGGACAACAAAACCTGTGACAAAGGTTTCAGGTACAATGATTTGTTCTGGGTGGCAAGGGTAAGTATGCCATATAATTTTTAAAAAAATGCATTATTTTGCTCCTCACTGTTCTCCTTTTGCATTTCCTTTCTTTCCTCTGAGATACACTGCTGATGCTATTACCGCATGGGACACTGATAGTTGTAGGCAAAGCATTCATGTATTGCCAAAGTGGTCCAGAGAGTGATGTCTGGTTGGCTTTATTTCAGCAAGGAATATGAGGCAAAACCAGGAAGCAAAAAGAATGAAAGGTATAGAAGTCAGGCGATAGCCTGTGTTTTCTGTTTATTAATGATGTAGATGAAATGGGCAGAAATCTGGAAAAAGCAGCCAAGTTGACTGAATTACAAAGAAAGATTAAGGAATTAAATGTGTATAACTTGGCTGACAACCAAGGAACAATATGAGAGTTGTCCACAACTCTCCAAAGTATATACATAAAAAGAAGAGCAAGGGATTTTTATCTACTATAGAAGTGTGATATATGAAATAATGATGAGATAAAATAAACCTAAGAAAGGATATTTTTCTTTCTTCCTAGAAATATGTATCATCTTATTGACCCACACTGCAGGAAAGAGTAGATAATAGGATATGACCACATACTGCCAGAGGACTTCATTAGTGGAGAAATAAAAATGAAATCCTGTTTGCTTACCTGATGATCCAAATACAGTGATGTCTCTCTTCACATTTGTCCAACCTGGCTAATGCAGAGATACCTGTGAAATCACAAAAGACATAGTAAAGTTGGTATCTTCAAACTAAATCCAATCTGAATTCCGAATCCTTACCTGGACAAGAATTTACTTGAATGATCTACTAGTCTGATTCTTGGACAACCCAAGATGGAAGAACCTCTAAGAAGAAAAATATTCTGAGACTTAATTAATAAGAGATTTTTTCAGTCTTTCCAAGGATTTCCCATATTAATTATAACTAAAAAAAAAAAAGTAATTAGATTAAAGCTCCTTAACCTTGGTACATGGACAGCCTTCAGGAGTCTATGTACTCCTGAATGAGATATGCAAAATGTGTGGGTTTATGTAAATGTATTCCTCTCTAGGGAGAAGGTCAATAGTTCATGAGATTTGCAAAAAGGTCTATAATCTAAAAAACTGTCAAGAACCTCTGCTGAGTATAGTCTAAAATCTCAAACGCAGGTTGGAATGCATATGGATAATCAGTCCAGATTTGGGGGTTTCACCCCAGGGAAATGGTAGAGGTGTACAGACACTTGTAAATCTGGGGTAAACACCTTAAGAACACTACTTTTTGGAAGAGCATAACATCAAGTTTAAACTGTTACTTAATTCACACAGCCCTATGTTCTCTGTCTGCCATGCACAGTGAAGACAACGGTATCACCATACACCCAAGGGTGGATATTCTGACTTGCATCTTCTGTATGTATTAAAATCAGAATCCTTAGGTATATACATACTGACAAGGTCAGAACTAACACAGCAACTCATCCCAAAAGAATCCTACATGACAAGCAAAAAAGAGGAACTCCCCAACAGTTTACCTAGCACAAAAGTCACAGGAGGAGCCAAACACATCTCCTAAAAGAATTGTTCAAAACAGTAATCAGAGTCACAATAATCTACACCAGAAAAAACGAACAGGTCAGAGAACCTTCCATACATCAATGAACAAGATGGGAAAGCATTCACAGCCAAGACAGGATCCGGAGCTGAGGTCTCACCAAAACAAGGACAATAATGAACAAACACCGAGAAGATATATATCAAGGGAAGAGGAAAAAACCCTCAAAACTGGCTTATTTCAGGGGCTTCCCTGGTGGTCCTGTGGTTAAGACTCAGCATTTCTACTGTAGTGGGTGCAGGTCTGATCCCTGGTCAGGGAACTAAGAGCCCACAGGCTGCAAGACCAAAAAATAAATAATATGTGAACATCATAAAAAAAATTATTTTAAAGATGGTTTATTTCAAATAATAATTATGTGATATAGTCTCTCAAAAAAAAAAGTGTTTTTCACCATGTGTAAAACAGATAACTAGTGAGAAGCTGCTCTATATAACACAGGAAGCTGAGTCTGGTGCTCTGTGACGACCTTCAGGGGTGGGAGGGAGGCCCAAGTGGGACAGGATACACGTATACTCATGGGTGATTTGAGCCACAACACAACACTGTAAATCAATTATCCTCCAATTAAAAGTTACAAAAAATAAAATTTTTAAGTAGTGTGTTTAGACATTCACCTCCTGAGCATCTCTCAGCATGGCTCCATCCGGTGCTGGGAATTCATCAGTGAATAAGACAAGCACAGTTTGCCCCGCTGGAGCTTAATTTTGGAGCAGAGAGGAAGGATGATGGGAGACAAATCTATCAGCAATACCATTTCAATGTGTGACACATGCTATGAAGCAAAACGATGTGACCGAGGCATATGAACACGGCCTGCATCTATCTAGTATATCACAGAGATGTTCACTCCAATCCTCAAAGTTAGTCAGGGACATAGAGAACTGAGGCAGGGAAGGGACTGTGAGGACAGCTGGTCAGACCTCTTCACTTCAGAGATGAGGTCAGGAGAGCTGTTCAGGAAGACAAAGAATCACAACTTCATTATGTCCAAAATCAAAACCCACACTAGACTAGTTAGGATTTCATGACACACGCTCAGTCTTCAGAGAGAGGATTGAGAAGAGGTATGGAACAGCATTCCTGAAAACCTGGCTAGGACACTGAGTATTTCATACCCTTCATGTTTCATACGGAGCCACCATCTATTCAAACCCTTCAGAAGGATGCACAGAGACAGTAATGCTGGTGCGTGCTTGGCGGCTCAGTGCTGTCCAACTCTTTGCAATCCCATGAACTGTTGCCCTCCAGGCTCCCCCATCCATGTAATTTTCCAGGCAAGAATCCTGGAGTGGGTTGCCATTTCCTACTCCAGGGGATCTTCCCAACCGAGGGATCGAACCCCTGTCTCCTGTGTCTCCTGGACTGGCAGGCAGATTCTTTACCACTGAGCCACCTGGCAAGCCCAACACTGGTTACATGTGTATAAAGAATATGAGTGTTGGGCCTAACCTTTGAAATCATACTTTTTCAATTTGAACCCAGTAATGTGCAAGTCACTCAGTTGTGTCCGACCCTTCGTGACCCCATGGACGGTAGCCCACCAGGCAACTCCGTCCATGGGATTTTCCAGGCAAGAACACTGGAGTGGGTTGCCATTTCCTTCTCCAGGGGATCTTCTTGACCCAGGGATTGAACCTGGGTCTCCCGCATTACAGGCAGACTCTTTACCATCTGAGCCACCAGGCAAGCCTGAACCCGGTAAACACAGTGATAATTCAAAAGTTGTAAAAATAATCTTGAAGTTCAAAAGCAAAAAATAAATAAAACAATACTGAGAGGAAAAGGTATGGAAATCTATTTATATGTAAAGACACGCATAGCATGATCCCGACTGGTGGAGGACCTAGGACTTTAGCCTCAATGAAGGATACTAGCATTCCACCTTCACACACTATCATCACCCCTGCCCTCTGGAACTCACTGTCCACCAGCGGAGATACACAACAAACATCTACACACAGAAGCCCTTCCAACTGGTAGATAATGTTGTTCAAATAGTCTATCTCTGAGAGCCTAGTTGCTTAAAAACACCTCGAAAGACAGACACACTTTAAAAAAAAAAAGTAGAAAGGATTCTATAAGCTATTAACAGAGAAATATATTTTAAGTTTTTTTTAAGTTGTTTGAGAAAAAAACATGTCAGAGATTTCAAAAGATCAGTGATGCAAAGCTTCCCCAAAACTAGAAATCTACACTATTTGCTTAACCTACAGCAGCCAATCTAAGAAAGTAACCTGAGTCCTTTTCTTTTGACAGTGAGCAGATTCTATGACATCTGTCATCTCACTGACCAGAAGTGATGCTGTAGACTTTACTAGGCAGCAGAGTGACCTATTCCTTCCTTCTTGGTCAAGAGAGAGTCTTCCACCCAAAGCTGTAAAGCTGTCAGGGATGTAGTAAACCCCTTCCTTTAAACTTCTAGCAAGTCAGAACTTTTCACAAAATCTACTCCCCAAAAAGGCTTATTCACATGAATTTGCTTTGTGTTGCCATCATTCACTGTCTCCATTTTTAATTTAGTGGTATTTTTAGCCAAATGAAATGAAAATACAGTTTTTCTCAATCTGTCTCAGCTCTACTCTTCATGTTCTGGGACCCAATTCTTGCAATCCTTTAACAACTATTTATTTCACACCAAACTAGACATCTCCCTAAAGCTTACCAATCTAGCCTCCAGGCATATTTCTTAAACAAAAGCTGTAGATCTTTGTAAACCTAAAATTTGCATACTAAAGGAACAAATCAACTATCAAAAGACCTAGTAGTATATAGCAGTTGCTCACCTCTAAGCAGAGTTTTAAAATTCATTTCAATTTATTATTTTTTTAAAGAAACAGCTATTGACTTTTTCCCTTTGCAAAATACTATGTTTAATGGCCTAGTTAAATTAGAGGTGAGGGTGTGAAGCAAGTGTTTTAAATTGGTGAATTCTAAATAAAAGTACATCAATCAAAAGTTTTAATAAGACTCAGCAGGACAGAGAAGAATTAACAGTCTGTAGGTATCAAAAAGGAGTGATAGACAATGATAACCTTCATCATTTGCATAGGGATTTATAATTTCATTGCTTCAAGGTTAACGAAATCATGTGGTATTTTGCCCATTCTCATCCAATAATGGATTCCTTAGTTTGTATACATTTATCAACCAAACCAAGTAAAAGAAGAAATGACTGAAATGTTACCACTTAATCTGCTGCATTTTTTAATGTACTCCTGGGTACCAGCTATCATAATCTGTTCTAACCAATAACTGGGTACCCTAAAATAAAAACATAAGGTTTCCAACAACATCTCATAAAGAGCAAATTTAGAATTCTGAAAGTCCAGTAGGCTCCTAAAGTGATTTTTTAAATTAGATACATTCCTTTATTTACTTTGTACTTCAAGTCAACTGTTGTTAAATCGCTCCTTCCACCAAATAGTAACAAAAAATACAGATAGATGAATGTATTCAAGACATAAGGAGCATGTAACTGGATGGAGAAACACAAGCAATAGACACAAATAATGAGGAGTTAAAGTAATAAAAGGATTCTAGGCTGGAGCAATTGTTTTCAATCATCACAGGACAAAAACAAGACACTACTGTGGCCTTGTCTCACCAAGCACCCAGAATGTGCCCAAGCCCACTGCTCTGCTCGATACCCAGGTCTAACGAAAATCTGCAGTCTATGCTGGCTACACAACAGAATCGCCTGGAGGGCTTAAAACAAAACAAACAAACAAAAAGGTAATACTTAAACCACATGATCAGAGACTTTGGTTTCATCAATAATTTTTAGGTCTCAGGTGATTTCTTACACATGCAGCTATGGTTAGAAACACTGCTAAGGGGTACTGGGTCTCAAAGTATGGTCCCTGGACCTGCAATGGAAGCAACAGCAGCAGCAGTAGAAACTTATTAGAAATGCAAATACCCAGGCCCCAGCCCAGAACTACTGAACCAGGAAATCTGGGTAGGACCAGCAGCCTATATTTTGATGAGCCCTTCAGGAAATTCTGAGATAGATTAATGCTTGAAAAACACAGCTTCAGAATAAGAAGAATCTGGGTTTCAATCAACTCTCCATAGTTTACTTACTGAATGACCACTTAGCTCTCTAAGCCTCACTTTCCTCATCTGCAAAATAATACAGTCAGCTAAGATTTGTAAGCACTTCCCCCGTGGCTCAGTGGTAAAGAATCCACCTGCCAATGCAGGAGTCGTGGGCATCATGGCTTCGATCCCTGGGTGGGGAAGATCCCTGGAAGAGGAAGTGGCAACCCACTCCAGGATTCTTGCCTGGGAAATCCCATGGAGAGGAACCTGGAGGACTACAGTCCATGGGGTCACAAAGAGTCAGACATGGCTGAGTGACTGAGCACACACACATTACATGCCAGAGAATGCACTAACAAGCACTTTATACATATTAATTAATTTAACACAACAAGCTATCAGGTAGGTATTACTATCATTTATACCCACTGAACATTACAAAGCAAGGAAACAGAATCAGAATTTGAACTCAGGTTTTTCAAATTCCAAAATCCTTGCTCTTTCCCTATTTCACAAAATATGCTGACCTGCTCTTTCTCCTTCTCTTCCTCCCTCCTCCCTACTGTGTTCTCTCTTTCCCTCTCCCCTATTAGTCTCTGTCTATTTGTCTTTCTCACTTTCTCGGGAAATTTATTTTTCTACTACAAAGCTAGAGATTAACTAGCATGTACGGTGTGACTACTGCTATAAATCAGAAAGAAAAAGATTAAAATTTAAAAAATTTAAAAGTCACAGTAACGAAGTCACTAGATTTAGATACACACTTTGCAAAATACAGAAACACATATAATTTAGTTCTAAACTGGTGAGTCACAAACAGAAGAAACTCAGAAGTTCAGGAGACTGGAGCTCAGAGACCAAAGCGTGACACCAGGAGGAAGTACAACTTATCTTGAAACAGGATGAAAAGTCTGTCCAGAACAGGGGGAGAAACAAAGGGTTAGAGAGAAGTAGAAAGCAAAGCTAAGCTCAATGGGTCCTCACTTAGAGTAAGAAAACTTTCACTTCAGTATAGTAAAAATATAAAATCTTTTTTCACAGAATATTTTTGACTCATTGATAGTACAAACGTAAAGTCAAATCACAGATACTTATTCTAGGAAAAAGGATACTGGAAAAAAGTATACAGAAAAAAGGCATTTCCATTACAAAAAGTGTAATGAGTCCTCTCAGTCATTCACTGATCCAGTCAACAATGACTGATCCCTTTGAGTAAGGCATCAAGGATAAAAAGATAAATAAGATAGTGACCCAGGGCACATGGAGCATTTATATGAGAAACAGACTGCAAATGTTATATGCAATATTTACATGAAGTTATTAGGAATTCCAAAGGTCAATTCTTAGGAATGACTTCTGTGAAATTCCTGCAAGTCAATGTAGTGTAAACTAGCCAAAGCATTCTGCATCTACAATACACAGTACTTTGTCTATGGTAGCATCAGACATCATTTCACAAGTGGAGCATTCCCAGGACCATCCATGCTGTGGCTGACTTATGGCTAAGAAACACAGGCAAATGTAAAATCTAGAGGCGAGCTTTTTCATTCATCATTCATTCCACTTTTCTTGAAGAACTAAAGAAGAAACTATGCTCAGAAGCCCACGGGAAGATTCTACCTATGTATTAATGCAGGAAAATATGAGGCACAATGGGCTGACTGAATTCACTAGCATCTTTGTCAATGATAGTCCAAGGCTGTGTAACATCTTCTTTAACTTTATTCTAATCTGACAATTCCTCAATGCACATTTGTCTCTAAGAACCAGTTTAGAAAGCATGTATTAATATATCCACCATCCTATGCTTAAATGATGAGGTGCTATAGTTATTTTTTTCTTAGAATACATCTGAACCAAATTTGCTATGATATTAGAAATTACAGCATTTTTCAAGCTACACATATTTAAGAATCATCTTTAGTAACACTATTTATTAATAACTTATACAAACACAATATATTCCCTGGTGGCTCAGCTGGTAAAGAACCCGCCTGCCAGTGGAGAGGCAACTGATGTGGGTTCAATCCCTGGGTCAGAAAGATCTCCTGGAGAAGGAAATGGCAACCAACTCCAGTATTCTTGTCTGGAGAATTCCATGGACAGAGGAGCCTGGTGGGCTACAGACCATGCGGTTACAAAGAGTCGGATATGACTAACCACCCACACACAAACACAAACACAATAATCAAAGAACTGAACCCCAGAGTTAAAACCTACCTAGCAAACTAGTTTTTATCCCACATAGTATCTAGGATATACATAGTGTTAAAATTAAAAACAATGGTATACAAAAACTTTCCAGTACTTTGAGTAACAAATTTCTTTGGCCCCAATATATCCAATTCATATTTTACTACAGTAGTTTACTAAAATTCAATCTCCTACCATCTCATTCTTTAGCAATATAAACTGCATATAACAATGTAGTAGGATTAAAAGGTTGGTATATGAGAGTAGTTCAATCTTGATAAAAGTGGTTGGTATAAAATCATCTTTTAAAATATTCAGACGATGCCATCCAGATAGCCACATGCACTTGGATCTATACGCCTTAAAAAACTTGTTTAGATTTACTGAAGCTATACCTGCTGTCAAGAAACAAAAAAGTGATGAAGGCTGATCAAATGCCACTTTGCCTCCAGAATCGTGTTAATGTTTTCCACTAATGCCATCCTTAAAGTTAACAGTCAATGTAATCCAAAGGTTTCTCTTTATTTCTATATTTAAATCATCACAGGTTTGATCAAGCATGCAAATCCCTCTGGGCTCAGGGTTGCCATCAAAATGTCTTATAGGAACATTAAAAATTGAATGGGCATAAACAACTCCAACAGTGCGAAGCTCATGACAGCATCACTGTGATCTTTGTGTTTCATGTGCAACAACACTGGGGAAGTTTGCAAGGGAATCTGAGCAACTAATTACTAGCTTTTGCTTGAGGGCAGGTGTGCTGCTCCCTACAGGTGTCTCGGCCGCTGCACTCTGCCTGCTGCAATGCCTCTTGAAGACGTTCTCTGTAACGACTTGCTGAAGCCCTGCAAAGCATCTGAAAGAATACTAAACCGTTGGGTATTCAGGAAGAAACATGTTGCGACTCCTTCTTTAAGATACTTCACTAAGGAGAAATAGCAGTTGGAGAGGCTTTACATGGTTTGAAAGAATAGTATAAGGCAGTATAAAAAGTAAACATAAAATTATATCTATCAATCACACACATTAAATGAGGACACCAATGTTGTCTCAGTAAGTACAGAGGGTTTTTCAAAGAAAATATTGTTATTTTTTAAATGGGATATAAAAAAGCAAAAACTAGATAAATAATAAACTTATGTTGGCCCAGCTTTTTTCATTCATGCAAGAGAATGGCCAGTGCTGGGTATGCAATTTTCGAAGGATCAAAAAAATAAATAAATAAATAAAAAGAGAGAAGTTATCCACTATAAGAAATTAGCAAATAAAACAGTCATCTGCTGACTGGGGAGGCATATATACCATTCACAAATGATGCCACATACAAGATTCACATTCCTTAAGATCTTTGCCATAATATTTCATAAGAAATAATAATGAAAACACACACAAAGCAGAGACAAATGTCTCCTGCTCTGCTACTTGCTAACTGCATAATCTTGAGCAAGAAACTTAAACCTTTCTGGGTTTCAATTTCCTCATGTAATAATAAACTAAACTCAACTCTTCAGGGGGTGTTTTTAAATAAGACAGTGTCTCTTAACTAATATTTGAGCCTGAGCCTGACTTACAGTAAGGGCTTAATAAATTATAATTAGCATCATAACTTCTAAACACATTAGTCTCTTGTTCTGAGCAGAGCACTAACCAACAAAAAGCATTTTAGAAAGTAAAGACTTATCAGTAGTATGCTATTCAAAAATGTGTTCTATGGTACATTTTTTTAAATACAAATATTTGGACTTTTAAGCAGTCAACCAATAAGTAAACACACAAACACAACATTTAAAACATTTAACTAATTCCTTTACTATCTGAATAATCACTCAGCTTGGTAAAAAGCTCTTATTTTCAATTTTGAAATTTTGTGAAGAACTAGTCACTTTTATAACAATAAAGGATAGTTCTAATAATATTTCAAAATTCATCTTACTAAAGAATC
Source organism: Cervus canadensis (assembly GCF_019320065.1). Lineage (NCBI taxonomy): Eukaryota > Metazoa > Chordata > Mammalia > Artiodactyla > Cervidae > Cervus > Cervus canadensis. The sequence continues at coordinate 25,036,447 of NC_057400.1, forward strand.
TTTTTGGTAATAGATTAACGTTCTTAAACAATAAATCTACTAGAATAAGAATATATTTTTACCAATTATTTTCGTCCAAAATTCTCTAGAGTTTTTCTTGAACTAAATAGAATTAAGAGGGTATTTCAGACCATCATTAATATCAACAGGGTAACCAAAACATCACTTTTTTCTAAATTTTAATAAAAGCAAGAGTTAAAATTGTTTCAGGCTATTCTCAAAGAGAGAAAAAAGTTTTAAAGCAAAATGTGTACAAAATACATAAAAATAACATAGTATTCCAAAATTAAGAATAATGAGACCCCTGGGCATGATCAGAATATAACTGTTGGAAAAAAAATCCCTCCCACTCTCAGTAGACTATTACATCAGAGGCTTATTTCTTCAAATCTGGACAACGCAATAACCTTCTGTTTTCTCTTCCTTTAAATCTTTCCTCCTCCTGTTCATCCTCCAGTTTTCACTGGCATTCCAGCCATCATGAATTTTAAGAACTGACTTGCTGTGCTTTCCTTCACTCAGACCTAATTATGTCTCATCCACACACAAAAATCTATTCTAATGTGGAAGAAAGGCACATCGATACTTAAACACGTATGTGTGTGCACACACACACAAGCGTGCATGCACAAAGTACTGAGAGAGGATAAATCAGAGGTTCATTCATTTTGCCAACCGTTAAGTCAAGGAAGGTTTCATATAATTGATGGAGTCAGGTGAAACAGTACCTACAAAACAAATGCAAAGTTTCAGGCCATTAGCATCCATTATTAAGCCTCAATCTACCCCATTTCAGCTGCTTCCTGAATTCTCCTCACATGGACCTATATATCCCCATCCTCTAAACACAGGGAAACACATTGCAGTCACCTGAATCCCTTTTTCATCTTCTTCATCTTTAAAGTTTAAAAAAGAAAAAATACCCTTATATCCTTATATCAAGACATTCTCCCTTCCACTTATTTTTCTTACATGGTTAAATCAAGGAATCAAAAGGCTTTGGACTTTGCAACTGCAAGCAGGAAGACAGTGTTAACTCCTGCAAAAATTCTGAAGGAAAGTGATTTTCAATTTAAAATGTAATTATTCAGGCAACACTTTAATCAAGTGAGAAAACTGAATAAAGATATTTTTCTCTCATGTACCCTTTCTCTGAAAATTACGACAAGATATATACCACAAAAAATATAGGAATAAGACAAGAAAAATGAAAACAATATGAGATTCAGGAAAAGACAAAGGGAATTTCTAACAGTAAAAGAAAATCACATGACAAGAACACATCTACATAATGAGATGGAAGGAGAATGGCAGTCTCCAAGAAACATATATTCGAGAAAAAAAAATGGAAACAAATAAATTCCCTAATATGATTCACCTTATAGAAAATTAGATTAAGAAGTTCCTGGAAGCTCTTGAGAAAGAAATACTGAGTAACAAAGAAGCTAGACAAATGAAAAAAACAAAGCATTAGTATCTTGATGAAAAGCAAAAAATCAAAGGCATATTTCTCATCAGAGTTCATTATAATACTTAGTTATAAATAATATCTGAAAAGTATAATAATGTAACACCAAAAGCAAGTTAGCCAAAAGTTGTAATCTAACAATATTGTAATATGTTGAGAAAAGATGGAAGTATAAAAATGAAAAATCCTCAAAGTCTGTACTATAAAGTCAACAAGCAATATCCAAAAGAAATGAATCAAAAGGTAACAATATGTACATATGTAATTTAGCAATATACAGTACATGATAGTCAGAAGAAACAGATGAAAGGTTAAACATGGTTGCCTGTACAGAAGCAGACTGGAAAGAGTAGGTAAGGCACAACTGTATTTTCTTTCTTTCTCAGCCACGTGGCATGTAGGATCTTCACCAACCGTGGATCAAACCAATGCCTCCTGCACCGGGAGCAGAGCCTTAACCATGGACTGCCAGGGAAGTCCCACAATCATATTTTCTAATAGGCTATTTACAACAATTAGAACAAAATAAGAACTAAAAAGAAAGAATCAATCATGCTCACAAGAATAGTTTTGACAGTGTTTTTCATAAGACTAAAAAGCAGAAACAATCTAATGTTCAGTAACAGGTGACTGGTTAAATTGTCCGCTTGCTAAGTCATGTCTGACTCTTTGCAACCCCACAGACTGCAGCACTGCATTGGCAGGCAGCTTCTTTACTACTAGTGCCACCTCGGGCTTCTGGATACCATCCTCCCAAATGAGGAAATTTTAAAAATAACTTGTGCATTACTTTATTTTTTTAAAGGGGGGGGGGAAATATTGATTGACTGGTTTTGAGAAGGATCATAAATCACCATATAAGTTCTCAAATTTATTGTTCTTATCAAATTGCTGTTTAGTTCCATCCCACATAGTTTGTCTCTCTCAACCTGACTTCTGGAACACTTTTTTCTTTTTTCTGAAGGCTTCGGGGAAGTAGGGTTTAAACAGAGATCGTCAGGATTTCTTAATAGATACACACTTATCATTCCAAAATGCCAGTTACTTAAGGATTTCATTAGTAGAACATCAGTTACCCAGAGTGTTACTATATTAAATAAGCTTAAAATAGGATTATTTGTCTTTATGTGAGTTTAAGATTTCCAAATTAACTAGAAATTTAAATATGTTTGGTGGAGCAAATATGAAAAAACATTTCATAATGTTTGGCTTTTATTTAGAGCTAGTTTCGAAATGACTAATAAATGAAGCAGCATAAATTCTAGACACAGAACATTTCTGGGCAAAATCAGAAAACTCCAGTCATTCTAATATGCAAAAGATTCTTAACTCTTTCCTGTAAAAAGGAGTAAATGTTCAGTATATTTGATTAAAAAAACTAGTCATAAAAGGAATCTAATATTCCATTTTGGTGGGTGGGGCTATTTTCTCCATGAGATCAACTGCTACTTCTCTGCTGCTTCAGAATAGACTACATATGAGTAAGAGGAGCTACAAAGAACAGAATGTTATGAAGTAAAGAGCTATTTTATCCACCCCAACTCTGTCCCCAGAGGTCCAAGCAGCAGGGCGTAAGGACAAGGCAAACGGCCTTTCACACAGCAAAGTTAAACTGTCTGTCTGTTGAGTGACAACAGAATGAAACAAAGAAGGTATTAAATTCTAATAACAAGAACAGGATCCACAGATTTTTATTTCTTATATCATTTACCAACTTTTATAAACAAGGAGATAACAGTTGAACTACTAAAGGATAATTTACTCCACAAAATAATGTGTCATGAGTTGGTTTTATATATTAAATTACATGCAATATAGATTTAAGTTATTACAGAGAAGAGGCAAGGCAGAAAAACTCGAAACCCAAACTTTTAGGAATAATACCAAATGAAATTCATTTGAGCATCTCAAATTTTTTAATACAATAAAACATGTTCATTTTATAAAAAGTCAATTTGCCATCAATTTTTCAAGAGCATGTATCTTCTGCATTTAGCAAAACACACTACTAAGAATTCTAGAAAATGCAAACCAGTCTAAAATACAGAAAGCAATTGCCTGGACACTGAGATAGGTAGTGGGTGGAGTTAATTTCAAGGGAGCACAGCGAAATTTCTGGGGTGATAGAAATGTTCCAAATCATATTATGGTCATAGTTACAGAACTGTGTGCTTTTGTGAAAACTCATCACATTGCCCACTTAAAATGGGTACAGTTTATTGTAACTAAATAATACCTGAATAAAATTGATATAAAAAATACATTCTTCATAGCTTATCATGGCTGACAATCATCCCAATTCATAATGGCTTTTATTGTAAATTCATTGTGTTTCTGACAAACAAGGGTAAAGATACCATGAGTAAAAACTAGCTGAATGATATCATTAGTTTATAGTCACCACTATAGCTTATTACTGAGTTTAATACACTGCCACCCACACTGTGCTCACCACATATTATTTTATATTACTGGTTAGGTTTTTTTCCTCCTGAATAGAACTCAAGCCAAAAAAAAATGTGCCGTGTATTTATCAGCATCCTCTAAGATCTAGCTCAATTTGCTTCACAAACTAGAGGGTTTACACATTGACTTACACCATGAAATACTTCAAGCAAGTGATTATCATTTCTTCCTAATGCTAAAAAAGCAAACAGCTTTCAAAAAAATATAAGAACAGGTATCTTGATCTCTCATACTGGATAGTTTTATTTTAGAAGATTAATCCAGACTTTTTAATAATCACATTTAAACTATTATTTCATAATTAAAAAGTTAATTTCCTTAATGGGTATTAAAGAGCCAACAGAACATATAAAACAAGTTACTGCACAAGAGTATAATATCTTTAAAGTAAAAATGTCACAATTTCTTTCTATTATGACAGTGCTTCTAGTGTATATAATTTTTACTAAAATGATTACAAATAACATATCTACCTCTAAAAATAACACGATACATCATCTCACACTTAATAACAGAAATTGGTTAAAGATAACTTACTTCACAAATCTTAACAAAAAACATTTAAATATTTTACTAATTATTATTTTAAAAATTAATTACAGAGTAATCAAGCCAGTGTGGTACTGGCGAAAGAACAGACAAAAAGATCAAAGGAACAGAAAAGAGAGCCCAGAAATAGACCCATACAAATATAGTCAACTGATCTTTGACAAAGGAACAAAGGCAATCCAATGAAGAATAGTTTTTTCTACAGAGGCTGATGGGACAACTGGATCACTACAGGCAAAAAATGAATCTAGATATATATGATACCTGTCCCCCAAAAAATAGCTCAAAATGGATCACAGGTTTACATGTAAAATGCAAAACTATAATACACTGAGAAAACAATACACAAGAAAATGCAGATGACCTTGGTTTGATCTTGACTTTTTAGATACAACACCAAAGGCACAATGAGGGGGTGGGGAGGTGGGGGTGGGGGGTGGGAGGGAGGTTAGCTGGTAAACTGGATTTCACTAAAATTGAAAACTTCCACTCTGCAAAAGACCTGTCAAGAAAATAAGAAGACAATGCACAGACTGGGCAAAAATATTTGCAAAAAAATATCTGATAAAGGACTCATCCAAAATATACAAAAACAAAAAATCCCTTAGAAGCAATAAAGAAACAATTCAATCAAAGGTGATACACAGATGGTAAATAAGTATATTAAAATGTTCAACATCACATGACATTAGGGAATTATAAATTAATACACACCTATTAGAATGGCTAAAATCCAAAACAAATACCTGAAATACTGAAGAGGTGGTGGAGTAATAGGAACTCTCTTTCATCTGTAGCAGGCCTACAAAATGGTACAGCCTCTTTTGGAGTAGTTTGGCAGTTTCTTACAAAACAAAACTAAATATGCTCTTACCATATAATCCAGCGATCAAGCCCCTTAGTACTTACACCCACACAAAAACCTGCGCAGAAAGGCTTACAGCAGCTTTATTCAGACTGCCAAAACTTGGAAACAGCCAAGCTATCCTTCAAAAGGCAACTGGATAAACACACTGCGGTACTTCCAAGCAATGGAATACTATTCAGCACAAAAAAGCAATGAGTTATCAAGCCATGAAAATACATGGAATAGTCTTAAATGCATATTGCTAAGTAAAAGAAGCCAATGTGAAAAGACTACATACTGTATGATTCCAACTATAAGATATTCTAGGAAAGGCAACATTATTGAGATAGTAAAATAAATTTTTAAAAAAATTCAGTGGTTCGTCAGGGGATCTGTGAGAAAGAGAGAGGGAGGGATGAACAGGTGAATCACGGGGTATTTTTAGGACAGTGAAGCTGTTTTATATATTATAAGGGTGAATATATGTTTCAGTATACATTTGTCAAAATACTTAGAATGTCACAAAGAGTGAACCTTAATTTAAAGCAAGGACATTTGTTGATAATGATGGATCAATGATGGTTCCACTCTGGTAGGGATCTGATGCTGGGGAGGATAGGGAGGAGAGATCCTCTATAACTTCCACTCAATTTTTCTGAACCTAAAACTGCTCTAAAAATTAAAGTCATTATCTTTAAATTGATTGTATAATGAATCATTTTAAAATTAATTACATAAGAAAGTCCTATACTTTTCAAAATCTAGATCTTGTGTGTGCAGTTTAACATTGAAATACAATGCAATGGCTCTCCTGCTCATAAACCAGAAGGACCCACCTTTTCTTTAAACCATGTCAGATCATTTCAAAAGTGATTTTCTCCAAGAAAGGTTTATGGTTTGTGGTTTTATGAGAAATTCAACAAGCTTCCCATATTGAAGAACGTTCTTATTGTCAAAATCTTAAGTTTTACAATGACATCTTCACTTTTACAATGATGGTTTCAAAAGATTATGTCCCCAATGCCAATAAAGAAACACATGAACCAAGCAGCTAACACTCACCAGTATGTGTCGACTCTAGGATTTTACTGTATTATATACAACTGATTTCTTCACTTAATCTCTTGACATTTATTGCTTTCCTCTCCCCTTGTATGATAAAATTAATATTTAAGGGCTTCACAATTCAAAAAGTAATATTAAGAATTAACAATATTAAAGCACATTAAATATAAACAAGTTTAATTCAGATACCTAATTTTTAAAACAAAAATTAAAATGTAACATTAAGATCTTTTATCACTGGCTTCTTAATATTTACACAAAGAAATCACCCATCGTCAAAATCCTTGACCCTGATATTTTTAAGTCTGACTAACAGTTGGATCATTTAGGAAACAATCAAAATGGGAATGTGGAGGATGGATATAAAAGAAAAACAAATTCAGCAACCGAAGTTTAAGTCTGAGGAATGGTATAGTCTTAAACTCTTCATACATATGTGAAGTGAAGAAAAAGAGAAGGCAGGAGTTATGCTGTTGTTGTTTAGTCATATCCGACTCTTTTGTGACCCCAGGGGTTGTACTCCACCAGGCTCCTCTGTCCATGAGATTTCCCAGGCAAGACTACTAGAGTGGGTTGTCATTCCCTTCTCCAGGGTATCTTCCCAATCCAGGGATAGAACCCATGTCTCATACATTGACAGATGGATTCTTTACCACTGAGCCACCAAGGAAGCCCTGTTATAAGTACACAAAAAGCTTTTATCTAGGCAAGGTGATTAGGGGCAAATTATGTGAAATTGCCACAAGATGATTGATTAAGACATTAAAACCATCTTGATAACAGACTTTTATTAAAGCCAAAATTAGCATTCAAAGGATTTAAACCAATGATTTTTCAGAAACTACATATTATATGTGAAGTGACAGATGCCTGCCACCAATGGACTTACAGTCTCAATGTAAAGACACAATAGACACAAGAGAAATCAACATTAGTCAAGTGATAAGTTAGCACTTGAGAGAAGCATAAGAAAGAAAAATTATGGTTGATTGAGACATCTTTAGTCTGAATAATTTGCAAGAATGAGTTTCTATTACATGAGGTAGTAAACAGAACCACACTTTGCAAGGAACATCAAAAACAATTTTATTTTGAAAAGGAATTTTGAGGTATTATTGTATCTAGTAAGCATTTGGAGCTCAGGAGGAGTCAAAGTCAAACTGCTAATCCAGAAATTAGTAGAACAGGAGATGATGGATGATAACTAAATTTACTCTGGTAACCATTTCCTAATATATGTAAGCCAAGTCATTATGCTGTACACCTTAAACTTCTACAGTTGTACTTTTCAAATTTCAATAAATTTTGAAAGAAAACCAAAACATTAATAAAAATTAGACTAGAGGTGAAGATTAATGATAGGAGTACATGGAGTCACTCAGAAAGATAAAACTAAGCCAGGGGAAAAATAACAAACAACAAACAAAAAAAAGGACTGAAAATGCATCTTGGGAAAAGCTCGAGATTTGAGGGATAAGTAGCTAAAGAGGGGAGAGAGGAAGGGTAGACAGAGGAAGTTTAATAAAAGGGGGGATGAGAGGCAGACACAGCGAGCAAGTGAGCCAGCAGAGACAGTTTAAAAAAACAAACAAAAAAAGACAGTAGGAAGACACTGTTACCCTAGTCGCTACTCCAGAAACAAACCAAAAAAAGGAAAAAAAAGAACAAAAAATAATGAATGCCTCATCATCAATGAAACAAAGGCAGCTACAACCACAAACCATAAACTACTATTTAAAAAAGAAAGAAAAATCCACCAAATTATGTGATATCTGGAATCAAATGAGGAGCAGTGCTGACAGCCAAACCACACCCCCTCAGATCTCAGGCAGCATAAAGATTTCCCTAAAGATGGAACAATTCTAAACCTCATTCAAGGAAACTGATTAAAACAATGATGTTTAAGCATCTACCCAGGAGAAAATAAGAAATGCTTCTCCAGAACTTCATGGTCATACCACAGAAGGAGAGAGGAACCATCAACATGCTTTTATCTTCAGCTTCCGAGCCAAGATTATCTGTGCCAAATGGGAGGAAAGAAGACAGGAAGGAGTTATCACCAAACCGCCCCTATGACTCACAGGACCTCAAAGTCACAGTGACCTTCACAGCACTGCAAACTGAGGTCAGACATATGCTGAGAGCAAAGGAGCCATCTTGGGTGAAGAAGTGTTTCAGTTAAAAAAATCTGGATGTAAGTGCAAACTGATGTAATTTATTCTCTCTCCCTATTATTGGTCCCATCACTTCTTGGGAAATAGATGGGGAAACAGTGGAAACAGTGGCAGATTTTATTTTTGGGGGCTCCAAGATCACTGCAGATGGTGACTGCAGCCATGAAATTAAAAGACACTTACTCCTTGGAAGGAAAGCTATGACCAACCTAGATAGCATATTAAAAAGCAGAGACATTACTTTGCCAACAAAGGTCCGTCTAGTCAAGGCTATGGTTTTTCCAGAGGGCATGTATGGATGTGAGAGTTGGACGGTGAAGAAAGCTGAGCACCAAAGAATTGATGCTTTTGAACTGTGGTGTTGGAGAAGACTCTTGAGAGTCCCTTGGACTCCAAGGAGATACAACCAGTCCATCCTAAAGGAGATCAGTCCTGGGTGTTCATTGGAAGGACTGATGCTGAAGCTGAAACTCCAATATTTTGACCACCTCATGCAAAGAGTTGACTCATTGGAAAAGACCCTGATGCTGGGAGGGGTTGGGGGCAGGAAGAGAAGGGGACGACAGAGGATGAGATGGCTGGATGGCTTCACCGACTGGACAGACATGGGTTTGGGTAGACTCCAGGAGTTGGTGATGGACAGGGAGGCCTGGCGTGCTGCAATTCATGGGGTCACAAAGAGTCGGGGACATGACTGAGCGACTGAACTGAACTACTGAATATTTGCATCTAACCTCATACAGGCAATACCTGTTTTTAAAGGAACAGAGCCCATTCAAAAATGAATACAAACTAGAAATGAACCAGGAAAGAATTTACACTGAGGATTGGAGCGAAGGGACATAAGCAACTGGTAGATGAAAAGAGATACTGTCTTGGGAAACAGAGGAAAAACTCACAAATAATTTTCCACAACTTAAATTATAAAGAATATGAGCCACTTCAAAGTAAAGGGCTCAAAGAAAAGTATGAAATATCTAAGAGAACATAAGACAATTAAAAGAGATAAAAAAGCAAATTGGCAAGCTAAAGAAGCTGGAGATTAAGAAAAGGTATATTTATACTTATATATATGTATATATGTGTGTGTGTGTATATGTATATATATCACAAAAGAAGCAACAAAAACCAGAACACTTAATATTGAAAGTCAGGAAAACGGACAATGGGCTTGCAAAAAAGCACACAAAATAGAAAGTTTTGAAAGCTATATATGAGATGAAATGAGATGATCAATATAGAAGATATCAATAAAAGAGATTGAGCCAATACATACTTGACATTTTTGAAAAAGAAAACAGAACAAATGAAACAAAAATGCAATATAATAAAGAAAACATTCTTTTTTGGGAAGGTGGAAATAAATACTTAAAAAAAGAAAATGTTCCAGAAAAAATAATTCAAAACAATTAATATTAAGATATATCCTCATGAGGTTACAGAATTTAAGAAAGATAAAACAATATAAATTATGTCAGTATAAAGGCAGAAAAAACAAGAGTGGCCTTAGACTTTTCTATAGCAGCATTCATTACTATCTGGAGATGACAGTGCAATGTCTTCAGAGTTCTAAGGGAAAGATGTAACATCCAATTATGTGATGCCCAACCAAATTGTCCGTAAAGCGCAAAAGAAACCTACAAACACTTTAAAGCATTCAACTACTCAAGAAATTCAGCAACCATGAGCTCTTCTCAAAAATATATATATATAAGTAAGTAGATATATAAATTGATATAGAAAGGCTTCAGTTCAGTTCAGTCACTCAGTCGTGTCCGACTCTTTGCGACCCCATGGACTGCAGCATGCCAGGCCTCCCTGTCCATCACCAACTCCTGCAGTTTACTCAGACTCATGTCCACTGAGCTGGTGATGCCATCCAACCATCTCATCCTCTGTTGTCCCTTTCTCCTCCCACCTTCAATCTTTCCCAGCATCAGGGTCAAATGAGACAATTCTTTGCATCAGGTGGCCAAAGTATTGGAGTTTCAGTTTCAGCATCAATCCTTCCAACTTCCTTTCAACTTCTTATGACTAAACAAAACTTACATTGCTCTTATTCTATACATGTGCTATACATGATTATTTAGTATCTTCATTCCCACTCCTTTTATATACTTCTACTTCCAGTATGTATTTTAGCTAGAGTTCTGTATATTGTTTCAGTTCAGTTTGGTCACTCGGTCATGTCCGACTCTTTGTGACCTCATGGACTGCAGGATGCCAGGCTTCCCTGTCCATCAACAACTCCCAGAGCTTGCTCAAACTCATGTCCATTGAGTTGGTGATGCCATCCAACCATCTCATCTTCTGTTGTCCCCTTCTCCTCCTGCCCCCAATCCCTCCCAGCATCAGGGTCTTTTCAAATGAGTCAGTTCTTTGCATCAGGTGGCCAAATTATTGGAGTTTCAGCTTCAGCATCAATCCTTCCAGTGAATCTTCAGGACTGATTTCCTTTAGGATAGACTGGTTGGATCTCCTAGCAGTCCAAGGGACTCTCAAGAGTCTTCTCCAACACCACAGTTCAAAAGCATCAATTCTTTGGCTGAGTAGTTTTCTTTATGTCCAATTCTCACATCTACACATGACTACTGGAAAACCATACCTTTGACTGGCGAGACTGGTTTGCAAAGTAATGTCTCTGTTTTTTAATATGCCGTCTAGGTTGGTCGTAACTTTTCTTTCAAGGAGCAAGCATCTTTTCATTTCATGTCTGCAGTCACCATTTGCAGTGATTTTGGAGCCCAAAAAAATAAAGTCTGTCACTGTTTCCACTGTTTCCCCATCTATTTGCCATGAAATGATGGGACCAGATGCTATGATCTTAGTTTTCTGAATGTTGAGTTTTAAGTCAACTTGTTCACTCTCCTCTTTCACTTTCATCAAGAGGCTCTTTAGTTCTTCTTTGCTTTCTGCCATAAGGGTGGTGTCATCTGCATATTTTTGATATTTTTGATATTTCTCCCAGCAATCTTGATTCCAGCTTGTGCTTCATCCAGTCCAGCATTTCTCATGATGTACTCTGCATAGATACGCTTAGACATAACCAAGGGAAAAAAAAAAAAAACTAAACCAACAACAAAAAAAAACTAAAAACCAAACATCTGATAACTAAATTCAGCGAACCAAGAAATGAATCAAAATAAAGAATTAAAGAAGGAAGACAAGGCGATACGTATTGATATAAAGAGACTAAATTTATTTTCACAGAATGGAGACAGAGCTGGTTCTTTGTGCTCTGAATGTCCTCTGAATGTCCAGAGACGAGTCATATTCAAAGCATGATTAAAATACAAAGCTGCTTTAATGCTGTCTCCCCTGATAGTTCAGTTGGTAAAGAATCCACCTGCAATGCAGAAGACCCCAGTTTGATTCCTGAGTCAGGAAGATCCGCTGGAGAAGGGATAGGCTACCCACTCCAGCATTCTCAGGCTTTCCTTGCAGCTCCGCTGGTAAAGAATCTGCCTGCAATGTGGGAGACCTGGGTTCAATCCCTAGGTTGGGAAGATCCCCTGGAGAAAGGAACAGCTACCCACCCCAGTATTCTGGCCTGGAGAATTCCATCAACAAGCGCAGGGAAAGGAGAATAAAAAGGTATAATATATGCTAACTGGAGAAAACTAGGGAAAATTGTTTCAACAGGTACCCCCAAAGAAACTGGGTCCTTCCACTTCTGGTCTTTGAGAAACGTAAGTGCAGTCAGCAATCTCAGCAAGTATAGCAGAATTGGCATGGGCAACAGCCTCAGGATGCCCTGGGAGATGCTCATGGACCTCTGCTTTTATAGAACCAACTAGATCAAGTATTGACTGTTTCTGAGAGTGGGATTCCCAGATGGTTCCCTGGTAAAAAAACAAAATCCTCCTGCCAATGCAGAAGATGTAGGACACATGGGTTCGATTCCTGGGTTAGGAAGATCTCCTGGAGGAGGAAATGACAGCCCACTCCAGTATTCTTGCCTGGAAAATCTCATGGACAGAGGAGCCTAGTGGGCTACAGTCCATGGGATCACAAAAAGTTGAACACAACTTAGCAACTAAACAACAACAATAACGTTTCAAGTCATCAGGTATTCCAGGGTTTTATTTTTCAGGCACAAATAATCAATATTTTTAAAATACACAACTAAAAATATAATAACAAAGGGCAATATAAGGGTGGGGGAGGGTTATTATGAAATTATATGAAACCATGCGTGTGACGCTTTTGAAAATGTAAAGTACTATAGAATTTAAAGAATCTTTCATTCAATGAAAAATAAATCAAAATAAACATTAAAGAAGCCATCAGTTACTCCTCATTTCCTACTTAGTGAATTCTAAACCACTTAGATTTTCAAAACCATTTGCTTCTGACCCCAGGCTGCCTGTATAGTTGATTTACTATTAGGAGTTCTTTACCTCAATAGCACTGAACCAACAGGTATTCTTTTAGTCCAATGCATGCTTTTCTGGGGCCAGAGTTCTGCTTCTGTTTTCCCCCCTAATGGCATGCAGCACCTTGACTAACTGTGTAGCATTAAATGCTATTTATTATGCTAGGGTTGTGTCATATGGCATTAATGTACTGTATGGACTTTTTTAAGCGACCCTCACATTGAATTTCAACTTCAATTTCGTATAGTCCATTTTTATATAGTTTTTACTTCTTGACCTACACATCCATTTTTTTTTTAAATAAATAAATAAAAGGAAGGAAGAAAGAAGGGGGAAAAAGGAAAGAAGGAGGAAGGAATAAGAAAATAACACTCACATTTCAAGGACTATACTTTAAGCAAACTAATATTTTATAATCAAGTTGCATGAGTCAAAACTTGATTTTACTCTATATAGGATTCAGTTTCTCCATCTACTGATCAAAGAAGTATGTTCTCCTTAAGAAAAAAAAAAAAAAAAGTGGTACTTATTTAGGGACATCAGTTCCAGAGAATGGAATTTTTAAGGCAATCTGCTATATTAAAAAGGAAAAGAGGAGGTAGTAAGCACTGAATACTTTTAAATATAAAACTAAGACTAAATAACTGTGAAAACTAGTTAGAAAAGAAAATGCAAGTGTTACACAACTTGATAAAGTACAAATTTAATATAAGTAATAAAAATTAGGAGGCAGGAAAAGGGGAAAATGTTAATTTATTACTTTTCATTGCAGGAAATAAACTGATATAATAATATATAGTTAATATTTATATATAATGATCCTGATCTGTAACTATTTTTCATAATTTCTTTCTACTTTAGTGAAATCACTTAGCTATTTCTTATGTAAAGGATCACTTAACTCCTTTTTACTAAACTATACTATCACTATAACTCCTTTCGTTTTTAAATTCTTTTACTTCTGTTAAAATCAGGGAGAAGGAAATGGCAACCCACTCCAGCATTCTTGCCTGGAAAATCTCATGGACAGAGAAGCCTGGCAGGCTACAGTCTATGTGAAAGTAGCATGTAGGATGAGCATACCATTAAAATTTTTCTTATTTCTCCATCTATAAATGTATAAGTTTATAGATTAACTTATATTATTATATTAACTATAATTACTTAATTATCTATTAATAATTATATGTATGGGTATGTGTGCATAAAAGGAAAAAAAAAGTCTTAAACATTCCAAATTATAATAACTATTTATAGATTTTTTTAAAATGTATTCATCCTTATTTTTTATAGTGAGTTCTTATATACTGAGTACCTAAACATTTCATATAGATTTGTATTTTAAGAACTTTATCATAGAAATCATGACTCTGACTCAGAATAGAAAATCATACATGCCCCCACATATTTCTGTATTCATACAGTTATTTACTCTTAATTTATTCAATCGGTAACTGTCTAGTACCCACTATGTAGAAGTAAGACATGAAATTTTCTTAAACATCTTATGTGCTATCACATACATGAGAAAGTCTGTCCTGGATAATTATAAAACAAATATAAAGCATGCCGTGTTCTAGCAAAAGGCACTGATCATATGAAATTTAAAACCTAAAAGAATAAACATAACACAGACACCACTAACAAAATTTTAGTTCATTCTTAGTGGACTTTTGTGGGGCAATATAGACAACACGGGATTTTTTAAAAATTCATCTTAATTACAACCAACCTTTAATTAAACAAAACAGAAACTGTAAATAAATAAAAATGCCATCTCAACACAGTGGTTTATGGTTTGAGCCTTTCCACTTAGAAAAGGGACTACACTTCCCATGCTAGGAAACACTATCCTCTTTCACTCTGTACTCTTAGTATCCAACAACTTCTACCTCAGGACATTCCCTGGAGTTACGTCCCTCTGTACCGTCTACCAGTCTAATGCACTTTTTGGCATAAAGGGGAAATTCTAATGGCTTCTTAGCATATTTTTCCCCATGAACACATTTAATCAAATGCACTGGTTCTAATTTCTCATCTCACAATGGTGTTGTTCTTTTTAAAAAACAATCCAAAAGAATTTAACTGGACAACCAAAGTGACAGAAATCATCAGATTATAGTGAATTATTTACCAGAAACAATCTAAATTCCAAGGGGGTAGGTGCCATATTTTAACAAAAATGATCACTGGAAAACATGCACACTAGTTCACATCCTTGGTTTACATCTGGTTTTGCTCTGAAATGGGGAAAGCCCAGGTAACAACTCTTTGAAAAGGTTACATAAAACTTCCCCTGGTTGCTTTTTGAAACCCACATATATAATGACATATGTTGGCTGAGTCTTCACATGTGCCTTGCAAAAAAAAAGTGGTAAACAATTTCAAAGATGAAGCAAACTGCAGGTATGCAAAAGAAAATGCTAAAAAGTGTACTATTTATACAGTGTTGAAAGCTCTTAGGGAGATGATTCAAAAGTATTTTTAAATAATTCTTTGAAACTTAAAGTAAGTGCATCTAGCACCAAAACACAGATTTTATAAAAATGAATGATGAACTGTATATAAGTTATGAATTGCATATATCTTACCACTTTGAAAAACTATTTTACTTGAAGACAAATAATGTGATTATGCATCACCTTCTTTTTATTTTTTTGTCCCATGATTTCGTCATACCAACACAGAATTTGGTGGGGGAGGGGAGTGAAGCTCATCCATTCCAAGTACCTCTGATACAAGCACATAGAATTTTCTCTCTACAACAAGAGTTAAGAGTGGAGACAGAAAAGGAAGAAAGAAGGCACATCAACAAGATGGAAAGTGAGGCTCAGGTAGAAGCAAGAGTGAGACACGTGGGTTTATAATCTGCTGCTGTTCTCCCACAGAATGGAAATGGGAATGATGACATAAGATACATATATTAAAGGTCACAAATATGAGCCACAAGCCATGGTTAGAAAATGTGAGATTACTTAGTGAGTCAGACACTACCACCCAGCTCGGGCACGAACAATCACCTCCCGCCACAGACAATGGGGGACGGCTGCTGGACTTCCCCTCATTAGAAAGTCAGGTGTGTACCTGCTGCTAGTTGCTATTCTTGGCTTTGGCTGAGAGCTGTAACAGTGAAGCATAACTGAAAGAGCAAGGTCACTGTAGCTATGCAGACCTGGGCTTACACCCCACATCTTTTAGTTCTACTTGCAAGCTTGTTTCACCCCTGCGAGTGTCAGCTTGTTGCAAAATGTGGTAACAGTTCACAGCACTGTAGCAATAAAGAGTTGGGATGATAAGGGCACCTGTACAATGCTTGGCAGGAACACAGAAGTTCAGTACATGAACGCCTTTCCCCATGTCCCTCTTTTGTGTTTTCCTGCATAACACAAATCTAAAACATTCAACACTTCCAAGCACTAGCAAGAAAAGCTGCTAAAACTAAGTTTTTAAACGGTGGTTTTGGAAATTACACATGATATTTGAGGGTCCCTTCCATCCTTATGGAATACCTCTCTCAGTCAAATAGGGAACCAGCACAGTATGGTGCAAAGGTGGTGGGAACAGACATCTGGGTTCTGGCCATGGCTCTACTACTTCAGTTCAGCTCAGCTCAGTTGCTCAGTCGTGTCTGACTCTCTGCGATCCCATGAATCACAGCATGCCAGGCCTCCCTGTCCATCACCAACTCCCGGAGTTTACTCAAATTCATGTCCATCGAGTCGGTGATACCATCCAGCCATCTCATCTTCTGTCGTCCCCTCCTCCTCCTGCCCCTAATCCCTCCCAGCATCAGGGTCTTTTCCAATGAGTCAACTCTTCGCATGTGGTGGCCAAAGTATTGGAGTTTCAGCTTCAGCATCAGTCCTTCCAATGAACACCCAGGACTGATCTCCTTTAGGATGGACTGATTGGATCTCCTTGCAGTCCAAGGGACTCTCAAGAGTCTTCTCCAACACCACAGTTCAAAAGAATCAATTTTTTGGCGCTCAGCTACTAGTTATGTTGTGGCAAATTACAGTAGCCCTGGATCTCTGTTTCCTCGTGAAGAAAACATAAGTACTGAACTAGATTAACTTCTAGCTCTAAAATAGCATCCTATTGCCTAAGTATTGTTTTAAATTCAACTGGGCTAGGTATAAAACACAAAAGACTAAGTATCAGCTCCACCTAAATATAAGGAACTGGCAAATTGCTTAGTGAGAAAAGAGACAAATACATGATAATTAATTAATAAGACAGCTATTCATTTATATAAATATCATAATAAAAACACTATATAATAATATAAAAAAGAACTATTATAAGATAAAAAACAACACCTGCCTTAAAAACTGGGGGATAAGAGAGGACGTTGTAGAAATAGCTTGAATTACGAAGCACAATGAAAGTCAGAAGCAGAATTTAAGCTCTCAAGCATCTCATGTTGAAACTGCAGATAATATCACCTAATATTTATCTGTCAAAACATAAAGGGTCTAAATAAGATCTCTTAAAAATCTTAAGATCTCTTAAGGAGAGCCATTATCAAACACTCCACAGTGAGATATTAACAACTTGATACAGATAACAACAAAAATTTTTAAACTGAAAAGACGACAATGGGAGAAAAAAAGAATTCACAGAAGAACTGAATCGAGAGGACTCTGAAATTCAAACTCTTTAGTATGGCACCCAAGATCCTTCACAATCTGGTCCTAATCTCGTCTCATCTCCAACATCCCACCACCATAAATCTCACATTCTTGGCTTCAGATTATTGTTCACTATTTCCCAATTTTAGCCCCAAACAACTGAAAATAAGAAAATGTGACTTAAGATAAATGTGATGTAAGATAAATCAAAACAGAAATATGAGAATTCCTGTTTCCCCAGATCTTAAAACTTCTCTGTAATGTGACCGAATGTCTCAACCTATCTAAAAGGAGAAAGCATCAAACAGAATGTGGAGGAAAGGGAAGGACTGGACAGCAAAGGAATCAGTAAAGACTTCCAGGCAGATGTTCACAAGATCAACCCAAATCACAGGAAAGGAAGTTTTGGCCGAGTTGACTAGAATAATCTGGTTTCCTTGGCAGTGCTCTTCTTAGAGTGGGTAAGACAGCCTTAAGCTAACTCAGCTGAGAGATATTTCTTCAAACAAATATTTCTCCAGGTTCTCTTGCCATGCTCAATAGGTGGTCTGTAGCAACACGGTTCCCATGTATCTTGCCAGAAGAGAGCGCGCTGGTCAGAAATGCTGGGTCAACCTGACGGCAGGATTTCTCAATCAACTGACCTCCATATTAACAACTTGGCTTCCCAAGAAGCCTGCCTATAGGGAGACAATGAGCTGATCTGCCAAAATAAGCAATCCCTTCTGCTTGACAGTTGTATTTCTCATTGGAAATTAGTAAATTGACAAACATATAAACACATACAGATAGGTGTATATCAGTTTCTAATGTATGGCTAACGTGGCCCTGCTCCTGAGAAAGGCTCAGTCTCAATGGGCCCACCATACCAGGTGTCTGAGAGTATAAGGTCAAACAACAGACCAGACCAATGACTCCATGAAGGCAAAGGCCTCATTTGAGACCCACTGGCAACAACACACGCAGTTGCATAGCCCTGCAACTTTTAATGTTTACACTCCAATATATGGCATACATCCTTGTGATTTTATCCCTCTATTCATAAAATATTTCCTCTTTCCACAAAGCCTGGCTCCCTCCCCTTCTCCACCTGGAGAACTGCCCCTCCTCCATTAAGGCCACAGGTCAAACGTCAGTTCTTCAGTCCCATCCTTCCCAACAACTCAGGTAAAATTAATCACATCCTCTTGAGTGCGGCCACAGCAATCCATGCATAGCCTCCCTCTGCTAAGGCTCTCAGATCCCAGGGGGAAATCCAGTCTAGCTGGCCCCATTACCTACTCATCTCTCCAACAGGCCCAGGCACTCATCTCTACCAGCAACTGCTGTCATAGCATCATGTATGCTGTGAGTGCTTACTAAATGTTAGAAGGAAGAAAAGGTAAAGAGCTGGCTATGGATAAGTAAATGCAGGCTTGACTCAGATGGTAAAGCATCTGCCTACAATGCGGGAGACCTAGGTTTGATCCCTGGGTCGGGACTATCCCCTGGATAAGGAAATGGCAACCCACTCCAGTACTCTTGCCTAGAAAACCCCATGGATGGAGGAACTTGGTGCAGGCTACTGTCCATGGGGTCGCAAAGAGTCGGGCATGACTGAGCAACTTCACTTTCACTATGGATAAGTAAAGAAGAGGAAGTAAAATTATTCTGTTGTTGTTCAGTAGCTGTCATATCCAACTCTTTGCAACACCATGGACTGCAGCACACCAAGCATCCCTGTCCTTCACCATCTCCCAGAGCTTGCTCAGACTCATGTCTATTGTGTCAGTGATGCCATCCTTCTACACAGGTAGTAAACAGCATGAGTTAAAGTGATAAAATGAGACTAGATACGGTCTGTGTGAGATGAGAACAAGGTAAAGACTCGAGGAATCACTGAGGAGGGTTCTGACAAAAATAAACAGAAAAGAAACTTACAAATAAATCATTGAGGGTCCAGAAAGGTTGATAAAGAGGTACAAATGGGGTTAAGTAAGCAAAAGGAAACCACAATACATTCTTAGAAAGAAGTGTAACATTAAGAATTTGATACTTGGCACAACGTAGCTGTAAAAAGAACCAGAAGTGGGATTCAGAGTTTGAATCTTCACCCCACCTTGACACAAAATGACTAGCAGGTTATTCTAAGCCTCAGTGTATTTATCCATAAAAGAGGGATACAATATCTACCTTGCACAGTAGTTCTGAGGATTATATAATATTATCTAGCACAATGATTGAGACTGCATCAATCTCTAATAGCTGCTACCTTGACTGATTTTACAGACATCAACCTAGCATAGAAAGCAAAGTGAATTAAAGGAGAAAATAGGAAGGTGAAAGATGATTAATAGGAAGTCACAACAGCCACTACATTTGGGCACAGGGACAGACTTAAAGCCACGTTAGCTTGGCTTCAGTAATAGCTCTTACCTTAACCAACAATGGTATTTCTGACAAGTCACTTCTCTCAGTTCATGTTTCCTGAACTGAAAATTGGGATAATAAATCCACCCCTCCTATTTCATAAATGCATTATGTTGGCTTATTTTAAATTTTTTACAAATACATTTGGAAGTGTTTCACACTCTATAAAGTACTTTAGGGAAGATGAAGGAACGAAGAGGACAGGACAAATTTAAGAAATATTTGCAAGAAAGACTCAAGTACATTACAGACACTGGGAGATAAGGGGCACCAAATGTAAAATGTCAAAGCGTTAAGGGAATATCTTCTGCCAAAGAAACTCAGAAATGCAGAGGAGAAGAGAGTCTGAAGGAGAGGACTCAAGAAAGATCTGTTCTGAGGCCAAAGGACAACTACCTGAAAACAGAGGGAAGTGAGGGACTAGAGTTCGGGTGATGGACAATGATGTGAAATGGAGCTCTGAGAACTGCCAGTAATATCCATCCCAGTGAGAGTTACAAGAAATGATGACACAGTGCAAAGCAAGAAGAACTAAAGAGATAAGATTCAAAATGCAAAAAGCAAATACCTAGAAAGGACAAGGACAAAACCCACCCCACAAAGAAAAGGCAGGTATTACCGTAAGAAGTGTAGACAGCAGAGAATTTAAAGCAAAAATCCAAAACAGAGTGCTCACGTAACTGAAAAACTGAGGTCATATGGCATTATAAGTCAAAGAGATTGAGAACTGAGGGAAAAAGTCTACAGTTGGCTAGAATGTGGTCACCAGTGACCTTCAAGAGTGCAGTTCTAGTACCGAGGTGGGACCAAAGCCAGGTTGCAAGGAGTTAATCATAATTCAAGGATCCTCTCATGACAAAGCAGTTGCCAATAAACTGAAGGTGAAATTCACAGATAAGAGAAAAGCACATTTAATAATTGAAAGGGGACAAACTTTATCTCAAGAAAGCTTCTTAGGATTTTTAACACTTCCACAGGAGAAAGAGACTTTAGTTTTTCAAAATCTCCCAAAAGACATATATATAAGTAGCAAAACACATGGAAGTTAGATTTTGCTGCAACTGAAGAACAACAACAACAACAACAAAGATTTAGCCCTAACAGTGTTTGAGTTTCGATTACAATTATTACGCATACCCTAAATAAGGCATTTTGGTAACTAAGTTATGTTAACTAACAGGAAAGTCATAGTATCCTGTTCTGACTACAGTCCACCGGGAAAGAGCACTAAATCGGAAGCCAGGAGCCCTGATTTTAATGCAGTCCTGAAGTGAAAGTGAAAGTTGCTCAGTCCTGTCAGACTCTTTTGTGACCCTATGGACAACACAGTCCATGGAATTCTCCAGGCCAGAATACAACAGTGGGTAGCCTTTCCCCTCTCCAGGGGACCTTCCCAACCCAGGGATCGAATCCAGGTTTCCCGCATTGCAGGTGGATTCTTTACCAGCTGAACCACCAGGAAAACCTACAGGAAAGTCATAGTATCCTGTTCTGACCACAGTCCACTGGGAAACAGCACTAAACCCGAAGTCAGGAGCTCTCATTTTAGTGCAGTCCTACCCACGAACAAACAATTTAATTATTACACCACTCAGTTTTCCACATTTAGTAAAGAGAAATCTCACCTGCCCCCTCTACTTCCAAAACTGTTGTGATGATAAAATGAAACAGCATATGTAAGAAATATAAATAATTACATTTGCGCATAATGATAACTATACACATACACACAGAGCTTCATAAATACAAGGCAACAATCCATTAACCATTATTTTATAGTACAGATGGATTATTTCAACTAATCCATATACTATCTTCATTCTGAACAAATTTTATATTACTAATGTAATCCTACTTCATTATTTCAACTATTATCTGAACTTTAATAAACATACTTAGTAGTAAGTGTCAGTAAAGTGAAATGTTGATTATTCAATCAGTTATGTCTTCTACATTGTTCATAAGGCACTTTAGCCAAGAAAAAAATCATAATAATTAAATTCAAATCAGAATATATTTTTTAGCTGCTCTTTTAAAAGATCTGGTTGGAGAGGTTTAAATAAATGATAAATTTAAGATTATTACTATTTCATTTAGCAAAGCACACTTTCTCTTAAAACATATTACAACTACTCAATATTTTTTCTTCTTCTATGTCTCAAATCACCACCAATAAATGTACAACTCTACCAAGTATTGTTCCCCATGCTGGAAAAGACTCTTGAGAGTTCCTTGGAGAGCAAGGAAATCAAACCAGTCAATCCTAAAGGAAATCTACCCTGAGTATTCACTGGGAGGGTTAATGTTGAAGCTGAAGCTCCAATACTTTGGCCACATGATGGAAAGAGCCAACTCACTGGAAAAGACCCTGATTCAGGGAAGGATGGAGGGCAGGAGGAGAAGGGGACAACAGAGGATGAGATGGTTGGATGGCATCACTGATTCAAAGGACATGAATCTGAGCAAACTCAAGGAGATAGTGGAGGACACAGGAGACTGGCATGCTGTAGTCCATGGGGTTGCAAAGAATACTTAGCAACTAAACAATAACAAATTGTTCTCCACATAGAACAAAACTATTCAACTGTACTTCTTTTTCCTCGTAGGACAGTCAAAACTTTCAACCTGATTTTCAAAAGGGAGAATGAGTGTAAAGATTCTTGCTTACATTTTCAAGCAGAGATTTGGTCTTCCATCCACATAAAAAACTCCATGGAAATAGCTCTTAGATAAAATCATCTTGTCATAAAACATGACAGTCAGTAGTCATGAGTATCTGAAAAGCACTTGAAGTGTGACCCTATTTGCTCACACTCTAGAAATGATCATATAATCCATGCTGCTTTCTTAATCACTGCAATCTAAATATTGAACAGCTTGGCTTTTGATATTATTTTTCCAGCATACAGAAGGAACCATACCACTAGCCATTTTGAGATTAATAACTTTAATAATTAATCCATTTCAAAGGCCTAGGTCTCTCTGAAACCAGTTTTAGGATCAAAAGCAACTCTAGAGTAAAGGAATTTTGCCTGAGTAACTGTCCTCCATAAAACTGAAAAATCACCTATAAAAGATATAAGTATTTCAGAAGAGACAATAATATAAACACTTGCATTTAACCCAAGTCTTGAGGTAGTGAGCAGAACTGGGATGAAGTTAGAAAAATATTTCAGTACATTTTTCTGCAGGGTTTTTTTCCAGAATCTACTACTCTCTAACCCCCAAACCCCTGGCTTTTCTCTCAATCTCTTCCAACTTACCTGCCTATCTTGAAGAAACCATACAGAACAAGCCAGGAAATAAATGGAGGAAAAGAAGATGCAACCAATTATTCCATTACCTTAGTCCCAACCTGAATCTATGGTTTTAAAATCTCTGACAATCCATCTTAGCTGAAAAGGAAATTTTTTTTAAAAAAATTAACAATTGAAGATTCTTTGTTCCTCTTCCTGATCCCATTTCCCTCTTTCCCAGAGGTAACCACTTGGCTGACATGTGTGTCTGTCATTCCTATCATTGACTATTTAAATATCATCCACATGTGATTGCTTTTATAGAATTAAACTCCACAGCCCACAGGCTGTGTCTGATATTGTCCTCCCTGTAACATCTAGTAATCAGCATGCTCTCATCATTTAAATATGACAAATACCTCTAAAGAAAATTAATAAATATTTAGTAAAACTAATTAAACAGAACCATACATTGTCACAATAGAAAAAGAAACAAATTTCTTCCCCATTTATGAAAGTCAGCTAGGCGTCTATTATGTAAAGTTGATCCAAAAATTCAAATTATTGAAAAGTTGGGTATTAATTTAAAAGACTGAATAAATAAAATTTAAAAGACCAAATAAAAATTAGGTTTGGAAAAAATACATCTTTCATCCAAATAATTCCCTATAAACTCAACAATTACAATTTATTGGGGTTTTTTGTTTGTTTGTTTGTTTGACCACATAAAAAGTTATTCTTCTGTATTCCCTAGGCAGCAGCAAATAACACCATGCATGAGGACTGATATAATTATATGCCAAAAAAGACAGACCAGCACCCTCACACTCCAAACTCCCCTCTGTGGCTCCTTCATGCCCCATATGTTGCTAATAAAACTGTTTCAATCATACCTATGAGACAGTTTTACTGACATAATATCAGGCCTCTTGGTTAATCACAGGCTAACCACCAAAACTGCCACAAATGCAAATGTTGCGTGTGTGTGTGTGTGTGTGTGTGTGTGTGTGTGTGTGTACACAGATGCATACATATTTCGGAGCATAGAAACGTGCATTAAAACTACAGTTCTACTATTTGATTTGGTAAACTTTAAAGTGCCCATCCTGGCTATATAGACATATAGAAGAAGGTTCCAAGATCTAACAACAGTATGCCATTCAAGAAACCATAACCCTAACTTTATCCTTTCATATTGTTAACATGATAAAATCAAATATCTGACTGGTAGAAAACAATGACAGTCAGAAATATGAGTAATAATTATGTGCTGTGCTGTGCTGAGTCGCTCAGTCACGTCCAACTCTTTCTCGACCCCATGGACTCTAGACCGCCAGGTTCCTCTGTCCATGGAATTTTCCAGGCAAAAATACTGGAGTAGATTGCCTTTTCCTCCTCCACGGGATCATCCCGGCCCAGGGACTGAATCTTCGTCTCCTGCATCTCCTGCATTAGCAGGCAGATTCTTTACCACCGAACCACTTGGGAAGCCCCCAGTAAAAAGACACAACGAAGAAGGTTAAACAATGGAACACTGAAACAACAGTTAGAAATTTTATAAACCTCCTAAATTGATAAATGAGCTGGTATTCATGTACCTGATTCTCTACTTCAAGAAACTAAAACACTTTCATCACATGCATGGTTAATGTCATCATATATAAAGTTTTCTCATAAAACACAAATGTTTAAATGACTTAACAAAAAAGGGTTTCTTTAAAAATCCTGCTACTATAGGAAATGCTCAGTTAGATCAAGATGAATGCATTCTCAATCTTTTCTAAAAAACTTCTCTAGGGAACCCTCTCTAAGATGTTATTTCAACATGACCTCAATTATTAAATCCTCTGGGGACAAGACTCCTTTTAATAAGTCAGCCCAAGAACAAAGGGGCTTGTGAATTCTAGTCTCCTTTGATCTATGACGGCAGCAAACAGGAAAGAAGAGGCAGGGGTGTTAGTTCAAGTACAAATCTTTCATAGGACCATCTGACCATTATCCCAGGGTTCAAAAGACCCAATCAACACCACCACACAGACAAGGGAAAGGGACCTATGCTGAGAAGGCCTGCAGAAGTTGTCATAAGGACCGTTCTTCTAGGGAGTGATCAAGCCTAGAAAACAGCAACTCTAGAACACAATGGGTGAGCCCACGGGATAAACTTCTAACACTGGCATAACTTCTAAACTACTGCAGTGCACCCCCTATTTGTTGAAAGACGCATTACTTCAATTGAAATCATAGAATTCTAGAGTGGGCAGGAATCTGTGAATTACGTGTGCTTCCTTCCACCATGCAAAAAGGCTTCATGTAGCATTCTTTTTGATGACAGACCCAATCTCTTTGGGAAATTCACAACGATGAGAAGCTAAAAAGCTACTGTTGACCCATTTCTTGAGGCCTTGGTTGAACATGAGTGTGCCATTTCTGCCTAAGTTTTCTTGTTCATTAATGATGCTGGCCTGCTACTCAGACTTCAAATCTGACCCACTCCATCAGATTCAGACTTTGACTTTGTCTAGCCTTTAGACCAGTATCCACTTACAGGTCAGATATTCTAAATGGAATTGTGACCCTCGTCCATCATTAGCAGGCCAGTTCCCAGGTTGAGCTCCCCAGGCCAGCCCTCATCTATGAAAGGGCACCACCACCACCACTCCTCAGTCTGCCCACTGCTCAGTCCTAACAGCCGTATGATTACAGGTAAGTTTAATGCTAGAGGACCCCGTCCTGACCTCTCCAGTCCAACATCTTTTCTGATCCATATAACTATGACAGCCTTTGGCTAGTTGTTAGTAACATTCTACCAGGGCTTCACCGGTGGTTCAGCAGCAAAGACTCCACCTGCAATGCAGAAGACACAGGAGACGTGGGTTTGATCCCAGGGTTG
The DNA here is from genome assembly GCF_019320065.1 of Cervus canadensis. Taxonomy (NCBI): domain Eukaryota; kingdom Metazoa; phylum Chordata; class Mammalia; order Artiodactyla; family Cervidae; genus Cervus; species Cervus canadensis. Next base: position 25,062,558 of record NC_057400.1, read on the forward strand.
GGAAGATCCTCTGGAGGAAGATGTGGCAACCCACTCCAGTATTCTTGCTTGAAGAATCCTATGGACAGAGGAGCCCGGCAGGCTTCAGTCTATAGGGCTGCAAAGAGTTGGTCGCTACTTAAGCGACTGAGCACACACACCAGGGTCCAAGAGCACCTGGATTTCAAAAAAAAGCTGTAAACCTGCTCCTCTGAAATAGGCCCAATTGCATATGTAATACTGTACATAATTTTAGAGGGTTCCCCATGAGTCCCAAGTTAAAAATCCCTGATATCTGTAAGAGGACTCATATTTTTTAAAAATACATAATCCACACACACTCACACACTAAAGGATACTCTTGCTAGACTCCCTTGCAACTTGAGACCTGTATGTGCTCTGGGTTTCCCAAGGAGGAACACTCCTAAGGAGTTCAGAAGGAGAAGGAAACGAGAAAAAGCAACCAGGTAGAACAGGCCAGCCCATTCGCCAGTGATGGCAGGCATGACAAAGACTCTTCTGGGACCAGCAGCAAGAGCCAAGACTTCTCATTCAGCACTTCCAAACCTGAACAAGGCACCGTGCTTCTGAGCCCAGAGATGGCCGTGGGTCCCTCAGCCAGCCAGCTGAAAAGTGTGGTTCCGGGAGTTGTTTCTAGAAGCTCAGCTAAAGTCTATTCTTTCTTCTAATCCTCAAACATCCTATATTACAAGTTAATAAATCCCCTTCTGCTTAAACTAGCTATGACAATTCTGTTATCTGCCACTCATAGAGCCCCTTCCAATATGTGGGCCAAGTAAAGAGAACACATGAAATAAATATTTAAATATACTAACAGAACTGGCCTTAAAATATAGACCTTTGGGGGGAAAAAAAAAATATAGACCTTTGGTTGCACAACAATGTATATGTACTTAGTGCCACTGACCTATACACTTAAAATGGTGAAAATCGAAATTTTTATATTATACACATTTTATCTCAGTAAAAAAAATATTATTTTTCTAAACACCCCCCAAAAATTTGTATTTCAGCCAAGGAATCAAGAACTCTTAGAAAACCTTGATTTAGTCAATTTATTCCTGTTCCAAAAGTATCAAGCAAGAATGTCATTTATTCTCTGAGTCTAGCCTCTTGGTCTCCAAGTACAAAGACTGGAAGAAATCTCAACATACATTAGAGATAAATCAGACACTAAAATTCTGCAGTGGGTGAAGTGGAGGGTGGAAAAGGAACAAGGCAATATTTGTTGCAAACTTACTATGTGACCATGATAAGCCAAGTGCTTTCCATATATCCTCATTTAATCCATACAATAACAACACCCACCCAACCTCATTTATAATAATGCTTCAAGGTAAATGTAACTATTTTTTTCTTACTTATGAGAAATGAAGGAAGAAAAGCTGAGTAACTCGCCCAAGGCGCACAGCTATTGACTGCTGGAGTAATGACAGATCAAGATCTGTCTGACTCCAAAGCCCTGGCTCTTTCTGTACCACATTTCTCTTACTGCCTGCCACAGCCACAGTGCTCAGCAGGCAAGGGCTAATTAAATTATCCACAGTGATGGAATCATCGCCCAGCCAGGAAAGCAATTCTTGAGAAGTGTCACCTAGACCATTAATATAGTATGCCCTGTAGAGTCAAGTGTGATGCTCAAATACAGAAATAACTAGGTGATGATGATGATAATGATAATAGCATCCAGCTACCATTTCCTGAGTGCCTATTATGCTTTAAGTGCTCCATATACACTACTTCATTTAATCCCCTGAACATCCCAGTAAGAAATGCACAGTAGGTGTTACCTTCCTTTTACAACAGAAGAAAATGAGATGCAGAGATTGAGAACTCTGCCAAAGATTACACAGCAAGTTAAGTTCACAGACACAATTTGAACTCATGTCTCTATGATACCCAAATGCATGTGTGGGGACCAGAACTTACATTACCTTTCCTCTTCTAAAGAGCCAAACACAGGCCTTACACAGTAAACATTCAGTAAACCAGCAGTTTTTACTTTGAAATTAGGGACACCAAATGTAGACCAAGGGCTTACACAAACTTAACAGTCTAGTGATGACACGGAGTGAAAAGACATGAAGGAAGAAAAGATAATAAAGAGTCCACCCTTGAAGGTCAACACAAGTTCTCCAGTGAAAGGATCAGAATTCCTTTTCTTCACAATTTCAGCTAGCCCATCTCTCAATTCTCCCCACCACAAGGGAGAGAAAAGAACTACAAACAAGCCCTAAGGCTTGCTCTATCAACCCGCATATACTGTTAGAAATTATACAGACTACATGATCCCGAGAGAACTGTATGAAAGGGAGGAAATTATCTTCAAGGTGTCTGATTCAACAGGACCAAGGCAAGACCTGAGAATCTGCAAACCCAACAAGCTCCCAGGTGATACTGCCTCCAGACCACATTAGCTTCAATTATTACCATCCTCAGACTTCCTTTATGTCCACCAAGTTCAGTCACCAAAGAGTAACTAATGACAAGCAGGAAGATGCCATTTATCTCCCTTTGGTACAGGGAGGCTTTATAATGGAGATACATTAACAAGCTGGAAAAGAGCTATAGGGCTGGCTGGGTGGAAGCTATGCAGGAGACCACACGGTCTAGATCCAGATAATCAATGGGTCCTCAATGAATCCAGTAAATGTTGAAACTATCAACGACACATGTAAAATAGATTTGTTAAGAGGTTATAGGGTAGGGTGTGGGGGTAGAGGGAGGGGAATAAAATTTGAATAAATAAAATACAATTTGAATAAAAGGAATAAGATTATAAATTATATAATGAACATGTGGAAACACAGCACAAAGAGAAAATATTGTCCTAGCCCAGTACAAAACTTTAGATATAAAGTTTAACTTTTAGAAAAATAGCTTTATTTCCCAAATAAACCATAGCAGCATAAAAAGTTAACAGCAATGGGAATTCAGTGTATTCCCAGATGATAATAATGAGCTGCAAAAGGTCAAGAAAACTCAAGACAGAACATACACAATGATGGAGTCACTTTTCTCTTTTATTTACAAACAGAGAAAGGAACTTATTTATTTAGTATCATTATGACAGACCCACCCATATATGGAAATAGTAGCTTGTGTAGTTAACTCAAAATATGGTCCAAAACCACATGTGCTGGACTACAAGGAAAATCCAGTCTCATAAAGCAAAAATACCACTACTTAAAATTACATGCTAGCAAAATTAACAGCTTATAGAGTACAGCCTTCTATTAAACAAAAGCCAGGACATGATTTTGTTTTTGTTTTAATTCAACAGTTATCAGGACACTCTACCAAGATACCATATCAAAAATAAATATAAACCAAAAAAGCAATTATAACAAGAAAGAAACTGACATAGTGAGACTGATAAAGTGGGGGAAAATGGAAAATAATCTAAATGTTCATCAACAGCAAAAAAGATAAATGGGGATATAATCATAAAACTGAATATAACATAGCTCTTAAATTCACTGAACTATAGGGAAGAAAGGATAGTTAGGGAGTCTGAAATGAACATGTACACACTGCTATGTCTGAAATGGATAACCAACAAGGACCTACTGTATATATAGTAAAGGGAACTCTGTTCAATGTTATGTGGCAGCTTGAATGTGAGGGATGTCTGGGGGAGAATGGGTACCCGTATAATTATGGCTGAGTCCCTCTGCTGCTCACCTGAAACCATCACAACAAAGTTCATCAGCTGTACTCCAGTACAGGCTTCTTCCCAGGTGGGTCAGTGATGAAGAATCTGCCCGCCAATGGGGGAGGCAGAGGAGACACTGGTTCAGTCCCTGGGTCAGGAAGATCTCCTGGAGGAGCAAACGGCAACCCACTCCAGTATTCTTGCCTGGAAAATCCCATGGACAGCTGAGACTGGTGGGCTACAGCCCATGGGTTGCAAAGGGTTTGACACAATGAGGTGACTGAGCACACGCACACATCCCAATACAAAATAAAAAGTTTTTTAAAAATAATTTAAAAATTAGTAATAAATAAAATTAAATTCACTGAACTATTTACCAGTGGAATTAGGGGCTGAATTGTATCTCCCCAAAATTCATATCCCTAACCTCCAGTGCCTCAGAATGTGACTACACTTGTAAAGAGGGCCTTTAAAGAGGTGATAAAATTAAAATGAGTCAGCAAGGGTGGGCCCTAATCCAGTATGACCAGTGTCCTTATAAGAAGAGGGAATTTATACACAAAGAGACATTAAAGATGTGCACCCACCCACCAAGTAAGGACACTGACCAGCAAGAAGCTGGCCATCTGCAAGCCAAGAAGAGAGATCTCAAAATAAAGCAAATCCACCATCACCTTGATCCTGAATTTCCAGCCTCCAGACTGTGAGAAAATGAATGTCAGTTATTTCTACCACGCAGTCTATGGTATTTTGTTATGTTAGCCTATCCCTTCATCCAGGGGCTCCTTCCACTGGGGTCTCCAGCATTGCAGGCGGATTCCTTACCAAGTTGAGCTATGACGGAAGCTCATGCTGGCCCACAAGGACCAATACAAATGATCCCAAACTCAAACATTCATAAAAATCACCTGGAGGCCTTACTAAACACAGACTTTGGGGCCCTTCTCTCAGAGTTCCTGTTCATTAGGTCTGAAACGAGGCCTGAAACAGTCCTAGTTCTCATGGATGGTATTTCTTGCAAGGGCCCCCCTCTTGGTGTAATGCTCTGCCCTTACTATCTCCAAAGTATTAACAGTTTGAACGCTGGTTCTAGTACTGTCATCTTGCACTGGGATCCACAAATTGGCTCAGTGGTAAAGAACCCACCTGCAATGCAGGAGACCTGAGTTTGATCCCTGGGTTGGGAGGATCCCCTGGAGGAGGAAACGGCAACCAGCTTCAGTATCGTGCCTAGGAAACCCCGTGGACAGAGAGCCCTGGCAGGCTACGGTTCATGGGCCACAGAAGAGCAGGACATGACTTAGGGACTAAACGGACAGCAAACAAAACACAAGTGTGGCCAGGTCTGGCCTGAGAATTGTTATTTCCAACAAATTCCCTGTGATCCTGGTGTCTCTGACCAGGTACCACATTCTGAGACTTGCTAAACCATCTGCTGAACCAGGTCAAGTCTAAAAACATAACACTGGGGAAAAAAGAGCAAGCTGCAAAAGAACAAGTATAGATATCATTCATATAACGTTTTGTTATGGGTGTGGTATTTCACTTCAGTTCTGTCTGTCTCTTTGCGACCCTGTGGACTGTAGCCCACCAGGCCCCTGTGTCCATGGGATTCTCCAGGCCAGAACACTGGAGTGGGTTGCCAGGCCCTCCTCTAAGGGACCTTCCCAACCCAGGGATTCAGCCCCATCTATTATGTCTCCTGCATTGGCAGGTGGGCTCTTTACCACTGGGAAGCCCTTTGTAATGGACATTATGTATGTATAAAAACAAGCAAGGCAATGTGAACACCCAATTCAGAATCCCTGCTATCTCTGAGGCCAGTAAAAGAACAGAATTAGTGATGGGCACCACAGACAGCCTCAGCTCTGTCTACAAAGGTCTATTTCTCAAGTGAATGAAAAATTAAAAATTGAAGTAAACATGGCAAAAAGGTTCAGTTTGCACAGAGCTGAGAGTTACATTGTGTTACTCTCTACACATTTTTGCACTTTTCTATAAATTTAAAGCACTTAACAAATTTTTCAAAGAGAAAAACTTAACTATTAAATAACTCTGGTACCACCCACAATCTAGTAAAATATTCCATTCAAAATTTAAAATTTTTCCAGTTGGAAGAACAATTCTACTTATGAAAAAAAAAAAAAAAAACTCTTCACAATAACCAAGATGTAAGGTTACTTGAAGCTTGAGAATCACAATTTAAAAGAATAAATGGATATAAATCCACTTCAAATGAACACATCTAAAAATTTAGTAACAAACTATGTATTTAAGAATATTAAAAATGACAACTACTATCGCGTAGAAATAATGGTAACTGCAACATTCAGGTTAATTTGACTCTACTATGTCCTTTGCATGAAATGACAAAAATAAATTTTAAGCTGTTTTAGAGAGACACAGACAAAACATAACAGGTGAAATTTCTGTAAACCTAGAGAAAATAATATGAAAAGGTTAAATTAAAATGAAAGGAACAGAAATAAATCTTAGAAAATTTCAATCTAAAAAAATACAGAATAAATGCAAATTTCATAACCAATAACTTTTAACTATAAAATTAGCCAACTGTGTGTTAAAATATGAATAATCAGCGCTGCTATTTTCATTTTATTTGGAATATAAAGTGGCAAAACTTTTCAGAAAGAATTTAAAAACATAAATCAAGGGCATTAAAAATACTCCTTTTAATCCAATAAGTTTCTTTCTAGGAATATATCTTATGAAAAAAAAATCAAAATAATGAAAACAAATACGCACACAAGAGCATGTTAATGATAGCATTCAGCAGGATAGAAAGCTCAGCACACAGATAGACCACAGTGCACACATATGACATGAGACTAGTAAAGAGGGAGACTATCAGCTTACACACACTACGATCTTCTTAACTATCAGTTCAGTTCAGCTGCTCAGTCGTGTCTGACTCTTTGCAAACTTATGCACTGCAGCAACCAGGCCTCCCTGTCCATCACCACCTCCCGGAGTTTACTCAAACTCACGTCCGTCGAGTCGGTGATGCCATCCAGCCATCTCATCCTCTGTCGTCCCCTTCTCCTCTAGCCTTCAATCTTTCCCAGCATCAGGGTCTTTTCAAATGAGTCATTCTTTGCATCAGGTGCCCAAAGTACTTGAGTTTCAGCTTCAGCATCAGTCCTTCCAATGAATATTCAGGACTGATTTCCTTTAGGATGGACTGGTTGGATCTCCTTGCTGGCCAAGGGACTCTCAAGAGTCTTCTCCAATACCACAGTTCAAAACATAAATTCTAAAAAAAAATTCTAAGAAAAAAAAAAAAGCATAAATTCTTCAGTGCTCAGAATTCTTTAGAGTCCATCTCTCACATCCATACATGACTACTGGAAAAACCATAGCCTTGACTAGATGGACCTTCATTGGCAAAGTAATGATCTGCTTTTTAATATGCTATCTAGGTTGGTCATAACTTTTCTTCCAAGGAGCAAGCATCTTTTAATTTCATGGCTGCAGTCACCACCTGCAGTGAATTTGGAGCCCAAAAAACTAAAGTCTGCCACTGCTTCCCCATCTGCTTGCCATGAAGCGATGGGACCAGATGCCATGATCTTAGTATTCTGAATGTTGACCTTTAAGCCAGCTTTTCACTCTCCTCTTTCACTTTCATCAAGAGGCTCTTTAGTTCTTCTTCACTTTCTGCCATAAGGGTGGTGTCATCTGCATATCTGAGGTTACGGATATTTCCCCCAGCAATCTTGATTCCAGCTTGTATTCATCTAGTCCAGCGTTTCTCATGATGTACTCCGCACATAAGTTAAATAAGCAGGGTGACAGTATACAGCCTTGATGTACTCCTTTTCGGAAAACTATTTGGAACCAATCTGTTGTTCCATGTCCACTTCTAACTGTTGTTTCTTGACCTGGATACAGATTTCTCAGGCGGCAGGTCAGGTGATCTGGTATTCCCATCTCTTTAAGAATTTTCCACAGTTTGTTGTGATCCACACAGTCAAAGGCTTTGGCATAGTCGATAAAGCAGAAATAGATGTTTTTCTGGAACTCTCTTGCTTTTTCGATGATCCAACGGATGTTGGCAATTTGATCTCTAGTTCCTCTGCCTTTTCTAAAACCAGCTTGAACATCTGTAAGTTCACAGTTCACCTACTGTTGAAGCCTGGCTTGGAGAATTTTGAGCATTACTTTACTAGCATGTGAGATGAGTGCAATTGTGTGGTAGTTTGAGCATTTTTTGGTATTGCCTTTCTTTGGGATTGGAATGAAAACTGACCTGTTCCAGTCCTGTGGCCACTGCTGAGTTTTCCAAATTTGCTGGCATATTGAGGGCAGCACTTTCACAGCATCATCTTTTAGGATTTGAAATAGCGCAACTGGAATTCCTTCACCTCCACTAGCTTTGTTCATAGTGATGCTTCCTAAGGCCCACTTGACTTCACATTCCAGGATGTCTGGCTCTAGGTGAGTGATCAAACCATTGTGATTATCTGGGTCGTGAAGATCTTTTTTGTACAGTTCTTCTGTGTATTCTTGCCACCTCTTCTTAGTATCTTCTGCTTCTGTTAGGTCCCTATCATTTCTGTCACTTATTGAGCCCATCTTTGCATGAAGTGTTCCCTTGGTGTCTCTAATTTTCTTGAAGAGATATCTAGTCTTTCCCATTCTGTTGTTTTCCTCTATTTCTTTGCATTGATCGCTGAGGAAGGCTTTCTTATCTCTCCTGGCTATTCTTTGGAACTCTGCATTCAAATGGGAATGTCTTTCCTTTTCTCCTTTGCTTTTTGCTTCTCTTCTTTTCACAGCTATTTGTAAGGCCTCCTCAGAGAGCCATTTTGTCTTTTTGCATTTCTTTTTCTTGGGGATGGTCTTGATCCCTGACTCCTCTACAGTGTCATGAACCTCCATCCATAGTTCATCAGGCACTCTATCAGATCTAGTCCCTTAAATCTATTTCTCACTTCCACTGTATTATTGTAAGGGACTGGCTTTAGGTCATAACTGAATGTTCTAGTGGTTTTCCCTACTTTCTTCAATTTAAGTCTGAATTTGGCAATAAGGAGTTCATGATCTGAGCCACAGTCAACTCCCAGTCTTGTTTTGCTGACTATGTGGAGCTTCTCCACCTTTGACTGCAAAGAATATAATCAATCTGATTTCAGTGTTGACCATCTGGTGATGATCTTAACTATGGAAAACTATAAAATTTCAAAGAAAAAAAATGAAAGGAAATACACAAAAATATTAATAGTCTGCCTCTGGATGACAGGATCATAGGTGATTTGCTCCTTAGCTTCTTTTCTATAACGTATATATATATATTACTTTTACAATTAGAAAAATAGAAATTTAAAAATACTGGCACTTTCACTAAATATAAAACATTTCAAGCTAAGGTATCAGGGCATTTAATAAGTACCTTAACTGTTATTTCAAGAAATCCTTGAAACAGTCATTGCAGTAAAAAGTTGATTATATCTAAGAAGATACAATGTAGCCAAAATGGAGACATTATTTAGGAAGCCCTTCATAGCACCTCCCTGGTGGTCCAATGGTTAAGAACCTGCCTTGCAAGCAGGGGACACTGGCTTGCTCCCTGGTCCAGGAAGATCCCATATGCCTCGGAGCAACTAAGCCCGTGTGCCATGACTACTGAGTCAATGTTCAAGAGCCTCGGAGCCACAACGACTGAAGCCCACGCGCCTTAAAGCCTGTCCTCCGTAACAAGAGAAGCCAATGAGATGAGATGCCCGCTCATCCCAACTAGAGAGTAGCCCCCCTCTTCATAACTAGAGGAAAGCCCACGCAGCAGCAAAGAACCAGCACAAAAATAAATAAATAAGCAAAAGCTAAATTTTAGAAAAACTTTGCCAAAAAAAAAAAAGTCCTTCATAGTTTTCTTCTAATTCCTTTCAAAGGCACCCACAGTTTTCTAACATCAAAGTGTCTATACATATCTTAAATTGGTTTTCTAATCAAGCATTCTATATCACAATCAACACTCCAAATCACATATTTTCATCAACCTGCCTAATGATAATGGCTGAGACCCCAAGACCTCCCAGTCACTGAGCTGTCCCTTACAAACCACTCTGTAAGGAAAGTTATCATCACTGTGACTTTGTAGGTGTATGAACTCAGGCTAAGTAATTGTCTCAGCATCACATAGCTAGAAAGTGGCAGATCTGGGGCTTAAACCCTGGTCATTCAACAGAAGTACATTACAACGCCTTTCAATAAAGCTGACATAATGTAAAATCCTGGTTTGGTTGGGTTTTTTGCAATTTTAATTCTGTCTCCTAAGGAAAAACAAGGACAGAGTTCCAGAAAAAAAGATACAATTACCAGAAAATGTAATTAAAGCAGCTACCTATTAATCATAGGAAAAGATTTCAATCTGTATCTTTATCACCTACTTTGTACACTTACCTACTGAACACTGACCCCACATACGTGAATCACTTAGTTTAAGGTCAGAGATAAGAGAACACAGGCAAACAGGTAAAGAGCTATGACAGGCTGTTTTTTCCAAAAACAGCCACAGCAATATTTCCTGTCCCACAAGCCCTTTCAGGGGCTTGCCACACCCTCACCCAAAGTGGGGAACAATTTCTGCGTCAGCTTAAGTTGAGCAGGGCTTTCTATCAAGGAACAGAATGACTCAAAAGTAATACTGCATGATATCCAAAGGCAACCTCGAAAAGGCAATACAGTTGTCCCTCTGCATCTGCGGCCTCCACGTTCTCAGATTCTACCAACCACAGATCAAAAATATTTGAAGAAAGAAAGAAATTCCAGAAAGTTCTGAAAAGCAAAATTGGAATTTGCTCCGACTGGGCACCTATTAACATGGCTTTTTATACTGTATTCACAACTATTTACACAGCATTTACATTGTATTAATTACAATTGATAATTAGAAGTAATCTAGAGATGACTTAAAATATACAAGATGCAAATACTACATACACCATTGTATATACAGGACTTGAGCATCTCCTGATTTGGGGATCCTGGGGGGGATACCAAGGACAATGGTGTAGTTTCTTTCCCTGTCACTCCAGCTCTGGCTCGCTGTCTTCTCTCCCCTTCCCATATCTCTCTCCCTCTCTATAATACAGTCCTTGTCCCCCTCTTCCCTCTCTCTCACCCTTCCAATCTAGTCATCATTCTGTGAGGAAACCCAGGTAATGTGGGAAGGCTACAAACAGGTGTCTGAACCCCAGATTCCCAGTTGTTATCTCAGCTGACAGCCAGCATCACCCAGCAGACATGTTCCTGAACAAACCTTCAGATGATTCTGGCCCTCCCTTTAAGCCACACAGCTGACCCAAAGGGTAGCAAAGACCAACTGTGCTACATGAAGCCTTCCAAACTCCAGAGAAAAATAAACATTTTTAAGTTTTACAGTAGTTTGTCAAGTAGTAAGAGGTCACCAAAACAGACATTTGGGGCTGATTTCACAGCAAGTTAAAAAGTTTCAATCATTCCCTGCAAAACATGTACAACTTTGGCAATAATCCTCTTTAAATTAGCTAAACCACAGTCATCCCATGGCTCCTTTGACTTCAGATGGGTCTCTGGAAACTTGAACCTTCAAGGCTGCCTGATCCTCCATTGAGAATCAAACTCTATACCATGTTGAAATAAAGTTTCACTTTAAAGGTTGGTGTCACATCTTTTCAGGGGGAAATTCTAAGCAGGGATGCCAAGAAACTTCCTTCTAGAAGACAGATGTGGCACCCATGTTTTATCTGATATCACAAAATACACTTGTAGAAAGTTATCATCTATTACCAGCACTCCCTAGAGTATTTCCACAAAGTAATTAGACAATGTACACCGAGAGTATGTACACAAAGTACATATAGAGAATGCAGAGAAAAATTGTGCAGAGTGAAACACACACCCAGAGTTGAGTGGCAAGGGAAAGAACAATAGAACACTGCACTTCTGATGCAGTTTAGGCCAGAGGACTGTTTACTCACTGCCTTATTATTGTACATGACAGCAAGTCATGTCCAACTCTTTGTGACCCCACGGAATGCAGCACGCCAGACTTCCCTGTCCTTCACTATCTCCCAGAGTTTGTTCAAACTCATGTCCATTGAGTCAGTGATGCCATCCAGCCATCTCATCCTCTGTTGCCCCCTTCTCTTCCTATCCTCAACATTTCCCAGCATCAGGCTCTTTCCCAATGAGTCAGCTCTTCGCAGCAGGTGGCCAAAGTATTGAAGACCCATCTGTAACATCAGTCCTTCCAATGAATATTCACTGTTGATTTCCTTAATTTATATTTTTATATAGCTTCAAATGCAATTTCTAATCAAATGAGCTGAAATAAATCAAAAGCTTCTCCTTTTCGATGGAAATACAACATAATTTTACCAACTACGAAACTTTTCAGTGATGAGGTATGCTGGAAGTCAACTAAATACAATTAAGAATAGAAACAATGAGATTACTTTACTTCATAGATTTAGGAAAGAATTTTCGAATGGTAATGGCAAGCACCACATTAAAAAGTTAACCAGTTAGTTATCTATCGATTAATGAACAAATGATATTTTGATGACAAAATACATCAACGAAAGTGAAAGTTGCTCAGTCATGTCTGACTTTGCGACCCCATGGACTATTCAATCCATGGAATTCTCCAGGCTAGATATTAGAGTGGGTAGCCTTTCCCTTCTCCAGGGGATCTTCCCAACCCAGAGATCAAACTCAGGTCTCCTGCATCGCAGGCAGATTCTTTAACAGCTAAGCCATAACGGAAGCCCAAAATACATCAGACTGGTAATTAAATATAAATTCCATGAATATGAGCCCAGAAAAAAGAGCCTTTGTGTTTTAGGCATAGTTTTTACCAGCACAAGACCTTACTTTTTAAAAATCTTTTTGAGTGTATCTGTGTGTGCGTGTGTGTGCACATGCACACACACACATGCACACACATGTGCATGCTCAGTTGTATCTGACTCCTTATACCCCCATGGACTACAACTCACCAGGTTCCTCCATCCATGGAATTTTCCAGGCAAGAATACTAGAGTGCATTTCCATTTCCTACTCCAGGTGATCTTCCCCAACTCTTGTGTCCCCTGCATTGGCAGGCAGATTCTTCACCACTGCAGCACCCAGAAAGCCCTTTTTGACAGTATAATGAAACCCAAACGTTTCCTTTCAGTTAAACCTAGGTCTCTCACAGCTCTAACCACCTAATAAAAATCTTATTCAGGGTCACAGACTATAGGAAACACAATCATCATCACTGCAAAATTCTTCTATTCTCCTTCATTAACTTTTGAATATGATACATATTCATCAGATTGTTAGGGAACCATTGACTAAAACCACCCATCTTCGCTAGGCATGATGATAACCACTTGCATAAGTTGTCTCACAACAAGAGGTCCAGGTAAGGAACACAGTGCTGCTGCTGAAAACTAACCTAGAGAATTCAGGAAGGGGCCAAAAGGAGGGAGGAGACTCCAGTCTACGTATCCTATCAACCTCGCAGAAACATCTGTGCTGAAATCCATCCTGGCTGAGATATGCGCATACCACCAAGACAGATCTTGAGTAAGACCAAACATGGGCCAGACAAGAGACAACCTAGAAACTAACCCATCAGCATAAAACCTAAGACTGCGAGCCACATGGCAGCACGGTTCCTCTGGGATCCCATAACCAACTTCTCCTCACCCCAGGCCTCCGTTCCCAATGAAGTCTTTTGTTTTGTCAACATGTGTGGCTCTCTGGATAACTCGTTTCCGAGTGTTAGACATGAGCCACTCTTGGGACCTGGAAAGCCCTTTTCAAGCAACAACATGAGTTACTACAATGTGTGTCATACACAATGGATACAGAATTCACGGCCAAAACAATTTATATCCAGTCCTCTGATGGAAATAATATTCTTCAAATATATAAACTTCAGATGGAAAACAAAGAAATGAATCCAAAAGTTTATCTGCTATCCCTCCTTCTTTTGAGGGAAAAACAACTGTACAAAACAATTTACAATCTATAAACCTACAAAACAATGAAGAACAATGAAAACCAACATGAAGGTTTAAAAACACTTTTTAAAATCAAATTTTAACATGAAATTATCCTTTACAGTCCATACCTGCTGTGTAAAAGATTATGGAATCTAATAAGTTTTAAGGGTTGGTTTAATTTAATGGGAACTAAGTTGAGCCACTAGACCATTCAGGTATGACCTAAATCAAATCCCTTATGATTATACAGTGGGAGTGACAAACAGATTCAAGAAATTAGATATGATAGAGTGCCTGATGAACTATGGATGGAGGTTCATGACACTGTACAGGAGGCAATGAACAAGACCATCCCCAAAAAAAAGAAATGCAAAAAGGCAAAAAGGTTGTCTAAGGAGGCCTCACAAAGAGCTGAGAGAAGAAGAAAAGCTAAAGGCAAACAAGAAAAGGAAAGATATACCCATTTGAATGCAGAGTTCCAAAGAAAAGAATAGCAAGGAGAGATAAGAAAGCCTTCCTCAGTGATCAGTGCAAAGAAATAGAAGAAAACAATAGAATGGGAAAGATTAGACATCTCTTCAAGAAAGTTAGAGATACCAAGGGAATATTTCACGCAAAGATGGGCTCAATAAAGGACAGAAATGGTATGGACCTAACAGAACTAGAAGATATTAAGAAGAGGTGGCAAGAATATACAGAAGAACTATACAAAAAAGATCTTCACGACCCAGATAATCACAGTGGTATGATCACTCACCTAGAGCCAGACATCCTGGAATGTGAAGTCAAGTGGGCCTTAGGTAGCATCACTATGAACAAAGCTAGTGGAGGTGAAAGAATTCCAGTTGAGCTATTTCAAATCCTAAAAGATGATGCTGTGAAAGTGCTGCACTCAGTATGCCAGCAAATTTGGAAAACTCAGCAGTGGCCACAGGACTGGAACAGGTCAGTTTTCATTCCAATCCCTAAGAAAAGCAATACCAAAGAATGTCCCAACCACCACACAATTGCACTCATCTCACATGCTAGTAAAGTAATGCTCAAAATTCTCCAAGCCAGGCTTCAACAGTAGGTGAACTGTGAACTTACAGATGTTCAAGTTGGATTTAGAAAAGGCTGAAGAACCAGAGATCAAATTGCCAACATCCGTTGGATCATCAAAAAAGCAAGAGAGTTCCAGAAAAACATCTGTCTTTGCTTTATCGACTATGCCAAAGCCTTTGACTGTGTGGATCACAACAAACTGGGAAATTCTTAAAGAGATGGGAATACCAGACCACCTGACCTGCCACCTGAGAAATCTGTATGCAGGTCAAGAAACAACAGTTAGAAGTGGACATGGAACAATAGACTGGTTCCAAATAGGAAAAGGAGTACGTCAAGGCTGTATACTGTCACCCTGCTTATTTAACTTATATGCAGAGTACATCATGAGAAATGTCAGGCTGGATGAATACAAGCTGGAATGAAGACTGCTGGGGGAAATATCAGTAACCTCAGATATGCAGATGACACCACCCTTGTGGCAGAAAGCAAAGAACAACTAAAGAGCCTCTTGATGAAAGGGAGAGAGGAGAGTGAAAAGTTGGCTTAAAACTCCACATTCAGAAAACTAAGATCATGGCATCTGGCCCCATCGCTTCATGGCAAATAGATGGGGAAACAATGGAAACAGTGACAGACTTTATTTTTCTGGGCTCCAAATTCACTGCAGATGGTGACTGCAGCCATGAAATTAAAAGATGCTTGCTCCTTGGAAGAAAAGCTATGATCAACCTAAACAGCATATTAAAAAGCAAAGACATTACTTTGCAACAAAGGCCCACCAAGTCAAAGCTATGGTTTGTAGTCATGTATGGATGTGACAACTGGCGTATAAAGAAAGCTGAGTGCAGAAAAATTGATGCTTTTGAACTGTGGTATTAGAGAAGACTCTTGAGAGTCCCTTGGACTGCAAGGAGATCCAACCAGTCCATCCTAAAGGAAATCTGTCCTGAATAATCATTGGAAGGACTGCTGCTGAAGCTGAAATTCCAATACTTTGGCCACCTGATGTAAAGAACTGACTCATTTGAAAGGACCCTAATTCTGGGAAAGATTGAAGAGGGAGAAGAAGGGGACGACAGAGGAAGAGATGGTTGGATAGCATCACTGACTCAATGGACAAGAGTTTGAGTAAACTGTGGGAGCTGGTGATGGACAGGGAAGCCTGGCCTGCTGCAATTCACAGGGTCGCAAAGCATCAGATATGACTGAGCAACTGAACTGAACTGAGTTACAGTTAAATTCAATCAATTCAAAAGGATAAACCTTGTCATTTTATATCATTTCTAAAGATAATTTACACAAATTATCAAATAATTCCATTTCAGAAACACTCAAACATAACAAATGACCATACACAAGAACAAAATGCAGCACAAAGCTATGTCCACAAAACTGCCAAGATATTTTACAAAAATTAATCTTAGTTGATCATTTTTCCTTGAGTATATATATATACATATATATATAGTTACTGAATACTAAACAGGGAAAGAAATCAACAGGCAAATCATACATAAAATGAGTGACCAAAGAGTTAACTATAGTACTCAAGCACCAAATCACATTATAAATGAATAAAAAAGACTACATTACAGTTTTTTGTCACACATCTATTCCAGAACCTAAGAGATAAACCATAGGGACACCTGTAGTATACAGATTCAAGTGGGAAGCACCTGCTTCCAATTGTCTAATATATATAGTATCTGCTTCTTTGGATGGAAAGGCTCTAAGAGGAAACTGCATTATACTTGGTGTGCATGTACACATATGCTTACTGCTCTCACAAGTTGTACTAAGAGACATTACATGGGTCACAAAATTCAGCAAGAACAAATCTGGATGAGTATCAAGACCTGCATTAATGATGCATCCTTGGTAACGCTCTACACAAAGAACTGATTTTAACATAAAAACATACTTCAGTCCTTCTTGTGTTCACACAGCTTGCTTTTCAAACTTGACTAAATGAAGACCTTAATGTTGTCTGAAGAAAGAAACACTATTTTCATTGATACTTTGAATATGATATCATCTCTCTAGGCCTTGAATCCCTGACCTCTGAGTAAAACAACTAAACCAATTATTTCATATTTTAAAATATATAATCTTTATTTATCTACTTACATACTTGATTTCCAGCCTGTAAGAAAAGTACAAATATTTATTTTCCTATTTGCAATAATAAACATTCCTTGTAGTTGACTAAACATCTGTCTTCGAGTCTCTTGGCTTTTCATCCCTCATGAGGGTTTTAAGTTGACCATTAAGAAATCCTTAACTACTACCAAATCCAATTCTTTCATAAGGGACTATTTAATGCCCCTATTTTGTTTCACAGACCTCGAGGTCTGATGAAGACTAAGGGCCCTTTCCACAGAAATACCTACTTGAGTATATATAGACAAGATTTTACATACCAATGAAGGGGAGGGTTATTTTAGACTTTTTTAAAATCTGGTGAACTTTGACTTACATTGCTCACTTTCTTCAAAACCAGAGCCTAAATTTGTATACTAATCTCCACCCCAGTTCCTCTCCAATTCCTACCTACCAATAGGATCAGTTTCCTGTACTTTTTGTTCATAACCCTTTAATTCTCTCACAAATTAGACGACTGTATGTATCATGGTGTACTATTTTGACTGATTTTCTCATGTTCTTCTCCAATGGAATGTGAGCTCCTTAAGGCCAGAAACTGTGTCAGATCCTATTCTAAAACTCCAGCGACTGGTACCACACTGTGAAAAAAAATATTCATTAAGTATCTGTCTTTCAAATAAAGCCATGAGTTGATAATTGTTGCAGATGGGCAATGAGAACAAGCAGAGCAGGGCAGGAAGGATGTTTCATTCTACTAGTCTGTCTCCTTTTGTATATATTTGAAGATTTTCAAATATTAAGGGGGAAAAAGTCTACAAAAAAAAGCTTTACAGCTATATACGAAAAACTTTCACATATGTGAATGTATCTAAAAACAAATGAAAGTGAAAGAGGAGAGTGAAAAAGTTGGCTTAAAGCTCAACATTCAGAAAACTAAGATCATGGCATCTGGTCCCATCACTTCATGGGAAATAGATGGGGAAACAGTGGAAACAGTGTCAGACTATTTTTTTAGGCTCCAAAATCACTGCAGATGGTGACTGCAGCCATGAAATTAAAAGACGCTTACTCTTTGGAAGGAAAGTTATGACCAACCTAGATAGCATATTAAAAAGCAGAGACATTACTTTGCCAACAAAGGTCCGTCTGGTCAAGGCTATGGTTTTTTGGTTTTTCCAGTGGTCATGTATGGATGTGAGAGTTGGGCTGTGAAGAAAGCTAAGCACCAAAAAATTGATGCTTTTGAACTGTGGTGTTGGAGAAGACTCTTGAGAGTCCCTTGGACTGCAAGGAGATCCAACCAGTCCATCCTAAAGGAGATCAGTCCTGGGTGTTCATTGGAAGGACTGGTGCTGAAGCTGAAACTCCAATACCTTGGCCAACTCACATGAAGAGTTGACTCACTGGAAAAGACCCTGATGCTGGGAGGGATTGGGGCCAGGAGGAGAAGGGGATGACAGAGGATGAGACGGTTCGATGGCATCACCTACTCGACGGACATGAGTTTGAGTAAACTCTGGGAGCTGGTGATGGACAGGGAGGCCTGGCGTGCTGCGATACATGGGGTCGCAAGAGTCGGTCACGACTGAGCGACTGAATTGAACTGAACTGAACTGAAAAACAAACTATTCATTATGCCTCAGAGAACTAGGATCAATGATTAGAAAACAAAATTCTAGCTTCACATAAGAAAGAACTCTCTAATAATTAAAGGTATCTGAAAATGAAGCTGGCACTGGGCTAGGTACACACATACCTCAGAGATACTGTAGGTTCAGTTCCAGACTATTACAATACAGCAAATATGGCAATAAAGTGAGTCAAACAAATTTCTTGGTTTCCTAGAGTACATAAAAGTTACATTAATGCTATACTGTAGTCTATTGTATACAATAGTGTTATGTCTAAAAAAAAAAATAATGTTACACATCTTAATTTAAAAGTGCTTTGCAACTCTCCTCAGTGTTATGTGGCAGCCTAGATGGGAGGGGGTTCTGGGCGAGAATGGATACATGTTTATATACGGCTGATTCCATTTGCTGTTCATCTGAAACTATCACAACACTGTTAATCAGCTATAATCCAATACAAAATAAAAAGTTCAAAAACAAAAAGAACCAAAAAAAAAAAAAATGCTTTGCTTTAAAATACTAACCATCATCTGACACTACAGGGTTGCCACAAATCTTCAACTTGTCAAAATGCACAGTGTCTGCAAAGCACAAGAAAGAGAAGTACAATAAAACAAAGTATACCTGTATATTGAAGCAGGAGATGGCCATTCAAAATGGATTACTATTAAAAAATGAATTCTAAGGGTTAAGGTTAGGGTTCAAATCTGTGAATATCTGAAAACATAGTTTATATCTTGAAAGAGATACACGGAAGTCAATATAAAGATGACTACTGATTTCATAAAACAGCTACAAAGAATGAAGTCCTTTCTCAAAACCCATGTCCTCTCAAGCCTCATTGGAGGGGCATGCATGCACTCTCTGGGCTCCAGCTCCCCCAGCCTTCTGACAGGTCCTCAATGTGCCCGGTGGTTCCACTGCACTTGCTGCTCCTCCTGGAACGCTCTTCAGATAGCAGCTAAGAAACACTTCCTCGGGGAAGTCCTTCCTACCTGAACAGATGATGCTCTCTGACCACCACAATTCTTTTCCCGAAAGCAGAGACCCTGTGTTTCTGCTCACCACTGTATCCCTAGGGCCTGTCACAGAGTCTGACACATTGTAAGTGCTCAATAAATATTTGTTGAATGGATGAATGAATACAACATTCCCTATGAACCTAGCATTTTCATAAATTATGATCTAAACTGAATACAAGTCAACTTACCAAGATATAATCAAGCTATTTCTTTATCACAAGTGATTAAACTACCTCCCTAGAGGCCAGGGACAATAAGAAAACAGCTAGCTCCCAAGAGAATCTTTTATACTTGTTTTATTATGAAAATATAACACATTTTCAATAACTTTTAGCTTCACAATACACACAAAAAATGTATTTCTCAGAATTTAAGATTCTGACAAGCCAAATGATTCTCAAACGATGGGTTGTTGAGCTGATAGAATTTATTGTATGAATGTGAAGTCTAATTAGGACATTTAGTTAAGGAAGAAGCAGTGAGAGATTTAGGACAGATGGACAACCATCAGGACATATAAAATATTTCCAAATATGTGTTTATAAGAAATATATGAAAATGCCCAGCATAGGGATACTTTCTGTTGCTAAGAAACACTGAACATTGATGACTAAATTGTCCTTCTTACAAAGGTCAACAACAATCATCTCATTTATCAGTGCAATTCCTTTTAATTATTCATTTTTAAAAACCTTTACAAAATATACTAAACAAAAAGACATAAATTGTATTCAACACTCAGAAATCACTGATGTATATAATGTATACAGAGACAGTGGTATTTTACTGACTTCCATCAAAAGTGGTTTTTCAAGACAAAGTTACAAGATCCTACTTTAGTATTAAGAATGTGCGAACAAAATTTACTAGATTATAAAAAGTACAAAAAAGAAATTCTATCCACACCAAATCTATCACTATGGCTAATACACAAAATATTTGAAATTCCAAATTCTAACAAAGCAAAACACTAAGTTTTAGGACTATTATATCCTTAATTGGGAGAAATTACTCACTGTCATCTTATTCAGAAATCGGTGTTACCTGATAAATTTGAATTAGAGCCAGCATTGCACTATGTTGAAATCCCTTAGACTCAACCCTGCTTCTAATAACTTTTAGCTTCAATTCTGGACCCAACATGAACTTTCACCCAGGTCATCCACTCCATTATTAGTACCAGTCCTGGGCTCAGTCCCTCCTCCACTTCAGAAACAAATGACAATCTACGGAAAAGATGAAGGGAAACCTTCCTATCAAGTAATGAACTCCAAAGAATGATCAGTTTTCAATGAAATAAATAAAATTTACCTTGGAGATCCCGGAATGTGAATATGAAACATGTAAAAGATTTAGCCTAATGCCTGACATTTATTACTCAAAAATTGGAACTATTATTACCACTAGACTTTAATCTTATAAATTGATTTTCTCTGATATTAACAGCATAAAATAACACAATACATGATTTTCTAGTATCCCAAATCTATATATTAGGAGACAAAACACCCTAAAACTCCTTAAATTTTTTTATTATGAAAATTTGCAAACACACAGAGCAGTAAAGAAAGAGTTTAATGTACCATGTCACCTTGTCAACAATTATCAGTACTCTGACAATTTTATTTCATCTACAGGAAATCTATTCTTGAACCATTCAAAAGCACACTGAATTGAGATACCCTTTTAAAAGTGTATTCAACATGTTGACCATTCACAAACAGCAGGTTTCATGCAAAAACTTTATTTTTGTCTCTTACTGGTCTATTAAACACATTCAGCAGTAAAACCACCTCTGCCCTAGAGAAAAAACTCATAATTCTCATGACTTTCTGGTCACTAAGACGTTACAGAAAATCATATGATCACTTGAAATGGTAAGTCTCAGTTCAGTAATTTAAAATAACTAGTCTCAGGCAGACAACTGGGGAAATTTTGAATACGGACTATGTATTATATAACATTATTGTATCAACAGTAAATTCTTGGGTGTGACAATGAATTGTGTAGGAGACTATTTTAATTCTTAAAATAGAAAAGCTGACGTATTTAGGAATAAAGTGTCATTCTCAAATGGTTCAGGCCCACTCCACTGGCCAAAAAAAGTATGCTGTATATATACCTGTAGCCAAATGTTACTGACTGGTAAAAGGTATGAGGTGCTTACTGGATAATTATTTCAAGAGTTCTATAAGCTTAAAATTTTTCAAAATTTAAAGACTATATGCAAATAATAGTCAAAACTCCAAAGTACAGTAAACACTGAAACTTATGTTCCCTTTTCAGCTAGGGCCTGCAGAGAGCTGGCCATTGTCAGGGAGGGAAAGGAACAAGATCCTTCTCTTTTCACAAATTTCTCTTCTGTCGTCTTTCAAGTTTTCTGAGCCCACCCAGAGCAAAGACAGGGAGGGGAGCAGAGGTCAGGCCTAACTACAGTTCTTACTTGACTGCTACTGTACCAACACAACCCAATGTTATGTGAAGATGGCAAGTGTTTAATGCTGATTTTCCTTCTCTTGGGAAGCATCTATGCATTCTTCTATGAGTATGATCCTCCAAGTACAAGACTCCCGCCAGGGATGGTGCTCTCCCCTGGCTAATGTAACAGCTCCCTCTCAGTGTCCCCGCAGTTTCTGACCTCTGGCCATGCACCCAACTCCTTACTGCAAGGATCTTCCTTCCCTGGCAGTAAACTTTATTGGGAAGGATTCCTTTTCAAATAACACCAGGGTGACAGTCATATTCTGTGATGCATACATACACTTCTGACCTGCTGGGAGAAAAGTGTGTGTTAGTTGCTGAGTCATATCTGACTCTGCAACCCCATGGACTGTAGCCTGCCAGGCTCCTCTGTCCATGGAATTCTCTAGCCAAAGAGACTGGAGTAGGTTGCCATTCCCTTCTCCAGGGGATATTCCTGACCCAGGGATCAAACTTGGGTCTCCTGCATTGCTGGCAGACTTTTTACCATCTGATCCACCAAGAAGAAAGCAGTGCAATTATTTCTCAAACCCAGTCCAATTGCCAAAGAACCCTTATGTTTTCTCAGGCAAGAGTCAAGAATCAGTCCTTTGTGACCTCAGACCATGTACTACAGTTGAACTCCTCTCACTAAGCTTCATGAAAGATTCTGATGCCTATCTTGTAAGAGGTAAGGCTAAAACACACAGCATTTCAATGACACTCTGAATTTGCCTAATAAAAATCTCTCCCTCTTTTGATATCCTCTATGTAATAAAGGGATTCAAAGATCACAAAATTAGCTTGCCACAATTCTGTATATGCTTTAGCACTTCCTTGGGATATAGAAGTATCTGTTGAATACTGATACATCAACTGAAAGTTCCACTCCTTCAGGAGGCATGTCTTTTTTTATCTTTTTAGTGCCAGCACTAGCACCCAACACATCATGGGTCCTCAAGAAAATGTTTTTTGAGGGGATGATCTCAGCAAATGACAGCGGGTATAAATAAGTGGAAGAGTACATAAAATTAAGCAATGACGGATGACTTTCACTATCTGAAGAACTATCTGAAAATAGGCTGCTCAGTAAGTGAACATTGGGGCTAAGCAAAGCACATTTGGTCCTCCCTAATTTACACACCTAGATATAGGCCTATGAAAACCTAAAAGGGCAATCAGACACCCAAGTGTCCCTCCTCTGTTCATGATACCCATCTCCACACTTACTCATAGCACACAGAAAATACCCATGTGTTTACCATTTGTGCACAGGCCACTGAGGGCTTAGCTGGTTCACCCTTGCTGACGGAAATAGTAACTATCACGCTGACCAACAAAGGTAAAGTTAAAGGACTCGCATAAAATTTGAGAAAGAAAGATATGGATTACATCAGAGGACGAGTAACTGCCCACAGCAAACCCCTCCAACTCCCGCACCCTCCCTTAATTCCACCCCCTCCCCGACTTTACTGGGTGAACACTTAGAAAAAATAATAGCTCCTTTATTTCTTTCTGTTCCCTACTCTAAACCTATAGCCATGCAAAAAGATCTCTGAGAGGCAGCATGATACCTGCAGGGGCTTCCCCAGTGGCTCAGCAGTAAAGGATCCACCTGCAAGCAGGAGACACAGGAGACCTGGGTTCGATCCCTGGGTGAGGAAGATGCCCTGGAGAAGGAAATGGCAACCCACTGTAGTATTCCTGCCTGGAGAATCCCATGGACAGGAGCCTGGCTGGCTGCGGGGTGTACACTCTTAGATATATTCACTCAACAAGCCACACTAGAGAGCTAATACGTTAAGGTGTCCTCAAGGTTTTCTAGCTTAAAGATTACTTATGTACATGTTCAGTAAATAAGGATCATCAACTATGTGTCAGTTTCTGGGCTAGTCAGGCACTATGGGAGAAGAATCAAAGATGAGTAAAGCATTCAATGAGCTTACAATTTAATAAGAAGGATTTGACAAATACTTAAAAGATTGTAATATCCTAGTAAGAAAAGCACCACCATAAAGAAATGAGAGACTTTGAAGAATGATTCGGATTTTAACAGGGAGAGGTGAAGAAGGGCTTTCAGCAAAGGAAAGAGTATTACCGAAGAAAAAGAGATAAATGTAGGAATACTGACCAAGACCCTAGAGTATTTGTTAGGTATTAAAAAAGCAGAAAATAAAGACAGAAAAAGCAGACTAAAGCCTAACTGGAGAGGGCCCTAAGTGCCAAGGTTAGATATTAAAACTCCCTTTTGTGAGTAATAAGAACAAAAAGAAATAAATTTAAAATAAAACAGTTTCAAGGACATGGTAGTGAAAAGGATTTAGAGGGCCTAAACAATTTTAAAAGAGAACAAATCTGGACAACTTATATCTCACATACTTCAAGACTTAGTATGAAACTGTGGTGCTGACATGATAGACATATAGATTAATATATAGGAGTCAAGGAAAAGATTCAGAAATATATGATTAGTTGATTTTTAACAAAAGCTTCAAGATAAGACAAGGGAAAAAAGAAAGTTTTTTCCACAACTGGTCCTCGGAAAACTAAATATGAAAAAGAATGGACCTTGATCCTTACCTCAAACTCTACACAAAAATTAACTCAAAATGGGCCAGAGACTGAATGCAAAAGCTGAAACTATTATACAAAACTTTTAGAAGAAAACATAAATTAAAATCCTTATAACCTAGAGTTAATAAAAGATTTCTTAGAAAGAACCACACAAGGAAGGAAGGGAAGAAAAAAACACTGATAAAATAGATGTATTCAAAAATTAAAATTTCTGTTCTTCAAAAGACACCATTAATGAAAGAAAAAGGGCAATCTACAGAACAACGATTTCAAGAGAACATTCAATCTCATTTTTTTAATGGACAAAAGATTTAAACAAATATTTCACAAAAGATTAAACAAATGGTCAATAAGTACATGAAAAGATCAAAGTCACTGGTAAACAAACAAATGCAAATTAAAACCACAATGAGGTACCAGCATGCACCCCACTAGAATGTCAAAATTTAAAAGAATGATACCATCAAGTGCTGGCCAGAATGTGGAGCAAAGAGAACTTTCACACATTTGGGGGGATATGATACAATTACTTTGATAACAGTTTGGCAGTTTCTTACAAAGCTAATCACACACTTATCATACATCACTAAATTTCTATTCCTGGGTATCTAACCCAGAAAAGTTAAAGCATAAGACACAAAGACCTGAACATGAGCATGATGGTAGCTTATTCCTATGTAAAACAGAAATACCCCAAACGTCCACAATCAGGTAAATGGAAAAACAAATTGTGGCACCATTACACAATGAACACTCTTCCACAGTGAAAAGGAGCCAATGACTAAGACATACAGTAACACAAGAAGCTGCAAAAACATCATGCTGAAAAAAGTGCATGATATGTGATTGTATTTACATGAAAATCTGGAGCAGGAAAAACTAGTCACAAAAATCAGATTAATAGTTGCCTTGAATTGAGCATGAGGGAGAAAGGGATAAGTGACTGCAAAGGGAGACACAGGAACCTTCCGAGGTGATGGAAACAGCCTATACCTCGACCGTAATGGCAGTTACACAGCTGTCTGTGTCTGTCACAATTCACTGAACAGCACATTTAAAATAAGTACCTTCTATTTTATATAAACTACACCCCAATACATTTGACTTAAAAATTTTAAAGGAATATTCAAACATTTGGAAATAGCATCCTTGCCCAAAGATACCAATAAGGGCATATCAAGTTTTATTACAAGTTTAAATCCCACACAATAAATTTTTACTATCTTTTATTCACTCAATAAATTATGTATTCAAGCATGAACTACATGCCAAGAATGATTCTAAGTGGGATGGTACAGTAGTGAACAAACCAAATCCCATGTTTCCATCAAGCTTTCATCCTAAAAGGAAAAGACTGACCATAAAAAAGTAAAATATACAATTAGTTTGGGGAAGTGCTAACTAGAAAAATAAAGCAATTGGAAAAAGAGGGATATATTAAATAAAATGGTCAACGAAGCTCTCACTAGGAATGTAACATTCCAGTAAAGACCCAAGCAAAGTTAGGGAATACATTAAGTGGTTATCTACGGGGATGAGCATTCCAGGAAAGGGAATAGCCAAGTACAAAGGCCCTAAGGCCAGCTATTCCAGGAACAACAATCAGGCGTGAGTGGAGGGTAGTAAACAACAGTCAAAAGCTGAGACTGCAGACGGAGGAAGATCATGTAGAGCCTCATAAGCTACTAGAAAGACTTCAGTTTTTACAGTGAGTAAGAAAGGAAACAAAGTTGTGACGTGAACAAAGACAAGATGTGACTTAGGTTTTAACTGTGATTCTTTGGCTATTGACTGCACTGAGACCACAGTGCTAGGTTACACACTGATTTGGGGATTATGAGAAGCCAAGAGACTAGTTAGTTCAGTAGCTCAATCGTGTTCAACTCTTTGCGACCTCATGGACTGCAGGAGACCAGGCTTCCCTGTCCATCACCATCTCCTGGAGCTTGCTCAAACTCATGTCAATCAAGTCAGTGATGCCATCCAACCACCTCATCCTCCGTCGTCCCCTTCTCCTCCTGCTTTCAATCTTTCCCAGCATCAGAGTCTTTTCCAATGAGTCAGTTCTTTGCATCAGGTGGCCAAAGTATTGGAGTTTCCGCTTCAGCATTAGTCCTTCTACTGAATATTCAGGACCGATTTCCTTTAGGATGGACTGGTTGGATCTCCTTGCAGTCCAAGGGACTCTCAAGAGTCTTCTCAAATACCATAGTTTAAAAGCATCAATTCTTCATCTCACTCAGCTTTCTCTGTAGTCCAACTCTCACGTGAGACCAGTTAGGAGACTATTAAAATAATCCAAGTAAGAGATGATATAATAAGCTGACTAGGTGGTAGTGGAGGTGGGGAGAGGTGGTCAGATTCAGATTCTAGATGTATTTTAATGAAGAGTCAACATAAACTATAGACAGATAAGCTGTAGATATAAGAGAGAAGAGTCAGAGATGACTTCAAGGTTTGTGATCTGAGCAACAGGGATGGGACTGTCATTAACTTAGATGAGAAAGACTGAAGATGAAACAAGTTTGGGTAAAAAGATCAATTCAATTTTTGAGCATTTAAGATTTAAATATCTTTAAATATGCATATGGAGATATCACAAAACAGTTATGTGTCTGGACATCAGAGAAAAAAATCTCTTAATGATTTTTTTTTGCAAAGTTAATCACTGGGTATCATGGGGTGTGTGTGTGTGTAAAACTTTAGGAAAGAATCCATACTTGAATTTAATACATTAGGGCCTTAGTACTAATGGATCATGTGTTTTCTGATTTACATAAATCCATGCAAGTCTGCTAGGCACTTCACACCTTTATTTTTACTTTCACATCTGAAGTACAGCAATATGGATAGATAAGGTGTATATTTAAGATAACAACGTGAACAGACACATTCCTGGAGCTATAGCTATTTAAAAGTGACACTAGCATCAAGATACTCATTCTTATTCTGGGAAGGTTTTAAAAAACAATCACTTGTTATGAAACTAACTGCACTGCCAAATGCTTAAGATCATACGTAAAAATCATCATCTTCTCTACATTTTACTGTTTTAAATCAAGGAAAGTAATCAACTTTGTGATTAGATTTAGAAATTTGGTTTTGATGCTTATAACCATCTAGGTTCTAAAGTGAGTAACATTTCTACACCGTACCTTATAACAGTAGATACTTTGTATAATGTTAACGAAATACAAAATGAATGTAAAAAAAACAAACCTCAACCAAGCCTCAATTGTTAACATGGGCAAAATGGTGATTGAAACCATTTCTTAAAATAGTAACATTTTCAGTGTGGATGAGCATTCTTCTCTCCCAGTCATCTACTCATTTCCAACCCCATGCCTTTGACTATTTCCTTGTGCTAGTATGTCCCTCTTCCCGGCTGTTACCATCCTCTTCCTTCAAGGCCCAGCCCAAACTCAGCCTCCTCCAAAGCCTGCCCTGAACCCCAGTGGTTTTCAGTTCCATATTCCCAGAGCATTGCCACTTATAGGTCCCGAGTACCCATGTCCCTCTGCCATGGATTAAGTTTACCTCTACACTAAAATAGAAACCCCCTGAAGACAGAAAATCTACCTAAAATGCTTAACTGAGTACCCTACATATGAAATTGTAGGTACCTTACTTAAAGGTTTGTTCAACTAAATTAAAATCCTATCAAAGTAAGACAACAACCACATATACTGAACTCAATGGGATATATGCTCTAATTTCATCACTTCAAATATGCACTTTTGGGTCTCACTTCCCCATGTCTCTGTAACATTCCAGATAAAACGACTGCTTCTCAGTCATTTTCAAATATTGCAAAGTATAATCTAGTCCAATTTATACCTTCAATTTCATATCTTATTCAGAGTATCCATATACTAACCTCAGCCAACCTAGGCAAGAAGAAGAACATAACCAGCTTCTTTCAAAATCCTTGCTGGTTCTTTCATTTTTCTCCACTTCCTTTTTCATTTCCTGGTTCTGCCAGATCAGGATAGGAGAGGGACAGGTGTCCCACGTGCCTACTTTAACGGGGCCTTACTTGATAGCCATGAAGTAAGATCATCTGCTATCCTTATGTAATTCTGACAGCTATCTCCTCTCATTCTCAAAGCCCAGCTTGGACAGCACATTTCAGGTCTTCACGGCAGGGGGGCCTTAAATTACATCAAGCCTCCCACCCTGAATAGTTCCCTGGTGTGGGGAATGCACTTTAAGGCTGGCCTCTTACTATCCTACCCAAAATCCCCTTATAGGGCAAGCAGTCCGCCTTCCCAGGAGCCATCAAGATTACCTCAAGCCTGGTTACTTCCCATGGCACCCACTTGGTCCACAAAAAAACTTAAGCCTGCTCACCACACTAGATGCAAACATCAGCTCTTCCCACTACTGCCCTCTCACTCAACATGCCAACTAACTAACTCAACTTGTTCTCCTCCCCTCCAGAAATGAGTCAGTTAAGGAAGGGCCCCGAACTCTAGGAAACATATGCCATGATCTCTCTAGAAGTCTACAGAAGGTGCTATTGCAGTATCAAGAAACGAGATTCTGAAGCTGATTAAATATCTAGACAAGAAATTAAATACCAATCTACCTTTCTGGAAGATATACCCAAATCCTGGGCTGGAAATAAAAGGTCCTTTGGAAAAGAAACAGGGAAATGTCAATCAACTCTCTACTAAATTAACAATTCTTCACTTGAATGACACTTTGGGCGGGGGCGGGGGGTGGGGCGGGGGGGAGTCAGGGATTCTGTTGGGCCTTTGTGCTTGGGCATGGGCTTTTTCTAGTTGCTGCGAGCAGGGGCAGGGGACACTAGCTAGTTGCAGGCTTTGCAGTGTGCAGGCTTTTCACTGTAGTGGCCTGTTACACAGCACAGGCTCTAAAATGTCTGAGCTTCAGCAGCTGTGGCCCATGAGCTTAGCTGCTCCGTGTCATGCGGGATGTTCCCAGACCAGGGATCGAACCAGTGTCCTCTACATTGCAAGGCAGATTCTTAACCACTAGACTACAAAGGAAGCCCTTGAATGACATCTTTAAAACCCCTTTTCTAATTTCGCTTCTGATATGGGGAGTGGATGCCACAATCTTATTCTTTTACTAAGCCCCACATTACTCTTTAGAATATAAGGATGCTTCAGTTCAGTTCAGTTCAGTTGCTCAGTCATATCCGACTATTTGCGACCGCATGGACTGCAGCACGCCAGGCCTCCCCATCCATCACCAACTCCCACAGTTTACTCAAACTCATGTCCGTCGAGTAGGTGATGCCATCCAACCATCTCATCCTCTTTCGGCCCCTTCTCCTCCCGCCTTCAATCTTTCTCAGCATCAGGGTCTTTTCCAATGAGTCGGTTCTTCGCATCAGGTGGCCAAAATATTGGAATTTCAGCTTCAGCATCAGTCCTTCCAATGAATATTCAGGACTCATTTCCTTTGGGGTGGACTGGTTGGATCTCCTTGCAGTCCAAGGGACTCTCTTCTCCAACACCACAGTTCAAAACCATCAATTCTTCAGAGCTCAGTTTTCTTTAGAGTTCGACCCTCACATCCATACATGACCACTGGAAAAACCATAGCTTTGATGGACCTTTGTTGGCAAAGTAATGTCTCTGCTTTTTAACATGCTGTCTAGGTTGGTCATAACTTTTCTTCCAAGGAGTAAGCGTCTTTTAATTTCATGGCTGCAATCACCATCTGCAGTGATTTTGGAGCCCAGAAAAAGTCTCTCACTGTTTCCAGTGTTTCCCCATCTATTTGCCATGAAGTGATGGGCCCAGATGCTATGATCTTAGTTTTCTGAATGTGGAGTTTTAAGCCAACTTTTTCACTCTCCTCTTTCACTTTCATCAAGAGGCTCTTTAGCTCTTCTTTGCTTTCTGCCATAAGGGTGGTGTCATCTGCATATCTGAGGTTACTGATATTTCTCCCGGCAATCTTGAGTCCAGCTTGTGCATCATCCAGCCCAGCATTTCTCATGATGTACTCTGCATATAAGTTAAATAAGCAGGGTGACAATATACAGCCTTGACGTACTCCTTTCCCGATTTGGAACCAGTCTGTTGTTCCATGTCTGGTTCTAACTGTGGCTTATTGGCCCAAGAACCATCTAAAAATTAACACAGATTCTTGTCTGCAATTGTCCTCAAAGCCCAGTAAATAACACTTCCTTTCTGCAATGAACTATTTTTTTAAATACTCACTTCTATGAGGTGTCTTCTCTATTTCAATAAGTATAGGTGAAATAAAAGTAACTGTAACCTATCAAACTATATGGCTTCCCAGCTGACTCAGCAGTAAAGAATCTGCCTGCCAATACATGAGATGCCAGGGTTGTGGGTTCGATCCCTGGTTCAGGAAGATCACCTGGAGGAGGAAATGGTAATTCACTCCAGTATTCCTGCCTGGAAAATTCCATGGACAGAGTACAGTGGCAGGTTACAGTCCATGGCGTCACAAAGAGATAGACATGACTTAGCAACTGAACATACACACACATCAAGCTATGTGTTCGATCTCTGTGTTGGGAAAAATCCCCTGGAGGACACAGCAACTCACTCCAGTACTGTTGCCTGAAAAACATGGACAGAGGAGCCTTGTGGACTGTAGTCCATGGGGTTGCAAAGAGTCAGACACGACTGGGTACACACACACACAAATTAGCGACTGAACACCCACACACATCAAGCTATAGCTATGAATTCTTCTGTATATTTTGAAAAAAGTTTACTTTAGGAAAAAATAGTAACTGCAATCTACAAAGGGATCTATTTATTGTGTACTCCTCATTGTGGAAAGTTTCCAGAAGACAACAGTAGAATTCCCAATTTGGTCTACCAATGTTAAATTCACATATTTCTTATTAAATATAACTTATTTATAAAGTGTTTTGCTGCTCTATTTAAACACACACAATCACAGTCTTTCCTAAACTGCCTTATATTTGAAAATGGGAAAGTTTTCCAAATATTAATCACAATGATCCAAAATAAAATCTGCAGGGGAGTTCAATTATGGCACAATAAATGAATGACAAAGCATCTTATTTCAAAACCCCTGAGTTTTAGGATTTGAATATCTGTAAGAACATTCCTTTCATTACAGATTCAAAAGTTTAAGGCTTTCAAATGCTACCACACACCTGTCTCTGAGTTATAAGCATTGCTTCAGTGAAAAAATAGCTTAAAAACCATGTGAAATCAACTCCACATAAAGCTATCGCATGACTCTGATCGCTAATCTGACTTGTAAATTAGATGTCTGTAACTTCCACTATTCAGCAATCCACAGACTTTTTTTTCCTAGCAGGATGGCTATGTTAGCTGCAATGCACTCTGACCAAAAATGTGCAGTAGTAGCATGTCACACTGACAAACCGGATAGTACAGACCCTAAACAGAGGTTTCCAGGTAAGTCATGAGAAAATGTTTCTAGGTAGATGAATGATATAAAATCTATGTTTTATATCCTGGGCTGCCAGGATTTTTGTTGAATGCTAGATGGAAAAAAAAAAATTGTTGAAGACTCACTGAGGAAAAAAATGGGATTTGACTTTAAGAGAATCCACCCACTTCATTTCTCAGCACTGTTTTCAAATCCTCTATGAAGTGAAAGTCACTCAGTCGTGTCTGACTCATTGCGACCCCATGGAATTCTCCAGGCCAGAATACTAGAGTTGGTAGCCTTTCCCTTCTCCAGAAGATCTTCCCAACCCAGGGATTGAACCCAGGTCTCCCGCATTGCATGCAGATTCTTTACCAGCTGACCCACCAGGGAAGCCCAAGAATACTGAGCTATGTTTCGATAACTGATATAAACAAATGTATACGAAAAGCAGGGATTCTAACCAAATAAAATATTGATTTTGGTTCAGAGAGCACTTTGATGCTCCAGTTTTCTTGTGATTCAATAGTTCTAGAAATTACATAGGTTTATTTCCAGTTCACACATGCTCATTAAATCATTTTAAGTGAATTTAGTTAACAGGTCTGAAGACATTATTAATTATTAGTAGCTGTTAGTATTAATTTATAATATTATGTTCTATGCACATTAATACTGTACAGCATGATTTTCTACTTACTATTGAGTTCCAACAGCCTACACAAAAGGATATTTTCCTAGAAAATTCTGGTTACAGTAGCAAATAGAAGCCTTTATTTACACACTCTAGGGGAGAGCAAACTTTCAAAAATTCCCCAAATGAAAACTTCCACATGAAATCACAGTCCTTATTTTGACCTTTTTAGTTTAAGCTAAAAGAGATGCTTAAGATGTTTTTCAGGTTAAGCTAAAAAAGATGTTAAGCTAAGAGATACTTCTCTTTACATTATTTCCCTTAGTGTAAGAAACCCCAATACTAAAAGGTGATATCTATATTAATTTCCATAAATAGGATCTTAAAGGTTTGATTACCAAAGCGATTACCATATATCATTATGGAATCATAATATATTACACATTCCCAAAGTAAAGATCAAATTTACTTCAACCACCCCCTCTCAAAAAAAAAAAGAAATCATCTTTATTCAGTCATGAAGTCCTTGGAATCACAGCAGGGCTTGATGCCATATTGGTGTCACATTCTGCCAGTAATCCAAACAGGCCAGCCTTCTTTTTCAACTTCTTTGTCTACTAGTGCATCACTGGACCCAGCAGGCAGTTCACCCAGACAATTTCAGTAACGGATTTTGGCTCTCTGTGTATAATAGATGAAAATCTTTACGAAGTATCCAGTTTGTCTTATAGCTGAGAGAGCTGAACCTGCTGCAGATGTCACATCTAAATTCTTGAACAGATTTTTATCATCAGTGCCACCTATAAAACAAGACAGTGTCACCAACAGCATTGTCCTAGAGAACATCTATTTCAGTAATGCTAATAAGCTTTCTGTATCACAACTGACAGTCATTTATTTGCCTAAAACAGAGATCAGCAAACCAGAGCCCATGGCCCAACATTTAGCCCATTGCCTGTTCTTAGATAATCATGATCTAAGAATGGATTTTATAATTTTTAATGACTTAAAAAAATTTTTTAAATGATTAATATTTTGAGACATGTGAAAATTACATGAAATCCTAATTTCAGTCTCCATAAATAAAACTGCATTGGAACACAACTACTCATTCATTTATGTATTTTTTTAGCTGCTTTCACACTGCAATGGCACCTTAACAGAGACCATAATCAACCATAAATCCTAAAATATTTACTACCTGGTGCTTTGAAAAAAGTCTGCTGACCCCTGGCCTAGAGAACATTTAGTGGGTAGGTAACACGACATCTAGTGTCTTTGCCTTACTTCCACCCACTGGTTTAGTAAGTATTTCTTCAGTAGGTCTATCACTCCAGTGCAGAGAGTTAACCATGGTCCCTCTGCTTCCCGCTTTGGCCCAGTCTTGCCTCTTTCCAAAGGGCCACCAATGCCGTTGGGCAGGAAGGAGGCAAGCTCAACTTCAGGTCAAATTCTGGTTCTCCAAAGTTGGCTTTGTCTGTATCCCCATGTTTCCTGGTTCTCCATTTTTGGCATATATCCACCATTCCCCATAGCAGGCTCCCTGTATGGACACCACTCTACAAAAGTCTGTATTTCCTACCAGAGACTCTAAGGCAGTAGTCTGAATCACAGCATTCTTTGATTTGCCAGCCGATTACCAGTTCTACCCCTGCCCTAGCAGCCACATGTAACGTGAATTTGTTTGGGGCCCTTGTGAACATTTTGCATACTTCATCACCCTCCTGGGTTCCATTCTTCTGATCATGAATACCCCTGGAGTTCATCAATTTCCTACTACATTCAAACCTCTGGCCTATAAATCTATGACTTCAACCTTGTCAACTAGTGTGGCATTCTACCTCTCGAGCTCAGTTCCTACAACAACCAGACATAGGAGTATAACACAACAAAACTCTATACAGTGGATCTCCCAACCTAAGACTACCCATCCCTTATTTTAGCAACTGACACAAAAAGGTATCTATTAGTATCACTCCCAAGCAGCATCCAGAACATCCTTTCTCTTTTCTCCCTCCACCATTGCTGGTTGGCCCAAAGTTTCTATACCTGCTTCATCTGAGAGCTACTTACCACCCTTTCTACATACCTGGGGTCCCAAGGATACCTGCATCTCGAATACTGATTCAGAATGCCTCTCTTGCTTATATTAAAGCTTTACCCACAACACTGTAAAGCAACCGTACTCCAATAAAGATTAATATTATTAAAAAAAAGCTTTAGCACTCCTATTTCTATTGAAAGCAGAAAAAGGGGGTCTCTTGCCACTGGGACTGCAATGAAGTAATGATTTTGACTAGACTTCCAGGAGTCAGAATATAATTCCCTACAGAAAGATGTTAATAATCCAAAACAAGGCTATGTCCATAGTATTAATGGCACTATAGAACCCATCTCTAATGCATATTATATTACTGCAAATAACTAATTCACAAACACATTCATAAGCTGTGGACTGACCATCTAAAAACTAGCAATGAAATGTCAGGAAGACTTCACAGCAGACAAATTAGCCTAGAGTGAAGATTTCAGAGAAAATGGCAGTTTATTTTCAGCAGAGGGGATTTCACTGCAATCCTGAAGAACCTGCCATGGAGAACAGCTCTTAAAACGGCGTGAACAGCTCACAACCAAAAGAGTGGTATCAAGAATGAATACACTGATGGAATCACCATTAACCATTATCTCAATTCTGAGTAGCAACAATCTAGCTAGCATCAATCTTAAATAAAAACGAAAATCTTTTTTAAAAACACACACAGGAAACTTCTGCCTGCTTGGAGAATGAACTCCAACAAGTTACATATCTTTACAACTAGAAAGAGAAATTAGAGGTAAGTAGTCCATATTCCAAAGGAATATGCAAAATATTACAACTTTAGAACTTTCACTTGATGAATCTAGCCTAATTTCCTTAAACAGCTCTCAAACTTCTTAGTATCAAGACTGTGCACTCTTGGAAATTGAGGACTCCCAAGAGTTTTTTTTGTTAATATGAGTCATAATTATCAGTACTTACTATATTAAGAATTAAAGGAGAAAATTTTAACTACTGATTCATCTTAAATTTTTTAAGCTTGACTTATAATTTAAAAATTGAGATATGAGATACCACACAATTAAGCTGATTCTCCCATCCATGGACACAGGCTGTTTCCAATTTTTCACTATTATAAAATGAAATCATAGATCTGTAGATATTAACAAGAAAAAAAAAAGTTTGCTCTACAGATTAAAGGGAAGAAAATCAGGTAATAAAATAGAATTTAGAGTTTACTGTCTTTTTTTTAGGTAAAAAAAATGCAACATTAAATATTTTATTAAAGCACTTGTTTCAGTAAACTGCTAGTATCTGAAAATGCAGGCATGTATCTCATCTTTATCAAGGCTGAGTTCCTGCAGAGTGGAAACTGCTTATTCATATACACTCTACAAATATCTGTTGAATGAAACAGAATTATTTTCCATTTCTAGAATGTGCAAGACAATGATTAAGCTCCAGTTTTGTGAGAGAATATGCTCTGCTTTCCTCTGAGTGATTCATTTTAAAATTTTAATGACATGTTAATATGAGAATATATTTTTGAAAAATTACTATACAAAAAAACTTTAGCGTTAAAAATGACACGGCTTTACAACTTTTGCAAATTTCTTTCATGTTTAACCTAATAGAGGACAGGTGGATTCTCTTATCCGCTTCTACATACAATCTGTTATGATACCTGTTTTGACTGAACTACATGAAAACAGCGCCACACAAGTATGCAGTGAGAAAAAGGAAGCATATAGTACTATTAGTATCATTTTCAGATAATTATGAATGTTCTTTGATACTACACCAAAACTTGACAAGTAGAGGAGTCGTCTGTGGGCTAGCTGTAATATGAAATTGAGTAGCACATAAGCTTTCTGTATTCTGTTACATGCTTTTTATAAGGGTCTTTTACCATAATTTTGGAATATTGATCACTTTGAAAATATTGTTTCACTGAGTTATTGCTGTTCAGTCACCCAGTCATGTCCAATTCTTTGCGAGCCCATGGACTATAGCACACCAGGCCTCCCTGTCCCTCACATTCTCCTGAATTTTGCCCAAGTTCATGTCCATTGAGTTATATAAACATTGAAGATCCTGACATAATTAACACCACAGCAAAAATGCACATTCATAACATCACCACCCATCCCACTGGAAAACTCTTTAAGTACTGAGAAACTGACAAGAACACAGCAGCTGAGGTAAGATTTCCAAAATTTTAATTTTCCCCAGAAAGGTAAAATTTTATCATCAGCAACAAATATTGTTGATCGTTTTCTCCTGAAGTGAACAAAAGATCGCTTTGTTCATTTTCAAGAAAATGACTGCCAGATATCTAAGTCTGAATAATCATGGTTTGTCTGGTATTCAAGCAAAAATGATACTTCATGTAAAATATGGCTAATTCAGCCTGCAACTCAAAAGAATACTTAAGTGTTTTCCTTGAGATAAAATACTCTGGATATACAGCAGAAGTGCCTTTTGCGTATGTCCTGTCTCATCATATATATATATATATACACACACATATGAAATATCAAACATATATAGAATATTCAAACATCATACACAGAATATTAAAACAATGCACTCAAGTTTCAAGATTTAATAAAACTAATAATTTTTACTGCTTCGTTAAAGACACTCAAGTAAAATAGGCTTGAGTTTTTGTTTTGGGGTTTTTTTTTTAAAAAAACCATGAATGCATAGCAGTGAAGAATATGATGATTACTAGTAGAGTCTGGTGTTACTGACATTTAATATCTACTAAGATATTCAGTTTTACCTTTAGTATTAGCAGAGGAAATGTAAAAACAGTGGAAAAGGAAAAAGTTAGTATTACCATAAAGACAGTTTTAACCTAATGGATCCCCCTGAAAGGGTCACAGTGACTGACCAACAGGCTTATATACCACAACTTGTGGACTACTGCTGTCTTAAAAAAACACTGAAAGCTAATGAATGATAACTTGCCATCTTCAAATCCA
Organism: Cervus canadensis; assembly: GCF_019320065.1. NCBI lineage: Eukaryota > Metazoa > Chordata > Mammalia > Artiodactyla > Cervidae > Cervus > Cervus canadensis. The sequence continues at coordinate 25,100,081 of NC_057400.1, forward strand.
TAGTAAATGCCCTCCACCATAAAAAATACACTAAATACCTGTATGAATTATTTCCTTTTAACTCGAAATTGGTCCATTTTGTTCTGAAAGTGAATTAATAATAAATAACAGTAGCGATTAACATATAATGACCTCTGACAGGTATTATGTCATTTAATCCTCGTAACTCTATCAATTCTCTGACATTCATGTCACAGATGAGGAAGCCTGAACTGCAGAGAACTAAAGCCACACTTCCAAAGTGTCAATAATTACCAGTATTTATGGCTTCTGGCTTTACTTGTGGCTCAGCTGGTAAAGAATCCACCTGCAATGCTGGGAAGATCCCCTGGAGAAGGGAAAGGCTACCCGCTCCAGTATTCTGGCCTGGAGAACTCCATGGACTGTAAAGTCCATGGGGTCACAGAGTTGGGCACGACTAAGTGGCTTTCACTTTTACTTTAAGTATTTTGCCTACCTCATATTAGTCTTAACAACCTTTTTATTATCCCTTTTTCCCATCTTAACTCTTATGCTTTAATACCATTTTACAGATGAAACTTGTAATCAAAAAAGTAAAGTACCCTGCCCAAGATGACCCAACTGTTAGATCATCTATATAAATAAATCCAAGTCTGTCTCACTCCTAGGAGTACAGTAAACATTCTGCTTTCCTATACCAAATATCAACGTACCCTTTGCATATAAATAGACTGATGGTTACAAAAGTCTTACATAGTTTTGAACAAGACAACTGAGCAAGGCCTCTATTTGTAATAATTCTTGCTAATTGACTGTTTCTGTCATGAACTAGAACAAAGTCTACTTCCCTTTAAAACAGTATATGATCCAGATAAATAGTTCACTAATTCACATTATTAAACACTTAGCTGTGAACAGGACAATGAGTCAATACAGATAAGCTTTCTCTTTAAAAAAAAAAAAATACTCAATACACTCAACTGATATTATTCCAGTATTACAGATGAAAAAACTGAAACCCAGAGAAGTAACTAACTTCCCCCAAAGACATGTTGTTCACAAATGGTACAGTCAAAATCAGTCTGGACTCACTCTGAAGCCTAAACTCTTCAATTACATGGCCTGCATATATTAAAGAAGGCAATGACCTAGGAATTGTTCACAAGGTCTGTATACAGAGCTTGCTGATATCATAACAACTCTAACCAAGGCAATCAACATATGAATCATCTTGCATCTCAAAGATCAAGAGATGAAAAGGAAGCTGGTGCATGCTGAAAATAAAAAGCCATGTTCTAAGGTGCTTTAAGTAAAGCATTTATAAGTAATGGTGAAGAAAGAAATAAAATTCAGTTACAGAGGTGTCAGATGGCACACATCTCTGTGGCTAAAATAGGCCTACCTGTTTAAAAACAAAATAACGAAAAAAAAAGGCCCACAGGATAGCCACAGGCTATCTACAGATTGCACAATAACTTTCAGATGCCAGTAACCCAGGAATGCTGCAAACCTCAGTAAATGGCAGCAGAAATCACTACCCTAAGACACTAGCACTCTAATCAATCAGAAAAATTTTAATTTCAAGTTAGAATTTGCAAAAGTCAAGGGTTATGCCCACTGTTTGTTTCTATTTCAAGGGCTTACAGTACAAACTGTTGTTTAACATTAAACCCCAAGGTGGAAAGGAAAAGAATCAAGGTTTATCCAGCTCAATTCACCTTCACAACCTGTTGTAAGAACTTGCAGAAATACAAAACATCTTGAGCTTGGACAGAGGAATGTGGCTTTAACTTCAAACCAATTGTATTCTCAAGGAGTCCCCCCACACACTTGACGTTTGACAGGAAGGTGACAAAATGGAAGGCTGTGGTGTACCACCTAAAAGGTTAGGCATTACAGGCAAGAGATGAGCAATTACACTTGTCACAGAATACCATATTCTGGATTCCCTCTGTGGCAGATAAAAAAAAAATTACAGAGCAAACCTTACCTCCTCCATCAATGATTCCCAGCATGACCAAAAAGAATCAGAATCTAGTAATGTAAAACCAGCTGACAGATATATAGAAGAAAAAAAAAAATTCAAGATTGAGGTCATGTCCCTTGACATGCATCATTTACACTAAGGATTCCCTCACTTATCTGAATTAATTTCACGTACCTCATTTCATTCAGATAATTGAAGTTTTCCTCTTAAGAGTTATAAAGTGTTTACCTCAATATAATTAGTAAACTGTCCACTTAAAAATACCACTACAAAAATTACCACCCCCTCCTCTCTACACTACACATATACTTCACCATCATTAAAAGTATGAGATTTTGGCCTTCACGGGAAATTTAGTTCAAAACTCCTCTTTAAAAAATTAGCACAAGAAATTCTACAAGAAAAGTTATGGTCATTACCTTTTTAATAAGTGTCTGCATTACTTGTTAAAGACATGGTAATTTGGATACTCAATACACGACTACTGTTCTGAAACCAAATTAAAGGTTTTAGACTACTAAAGAGTTTGATGACTTGCCTCAATACAATAACTGGGACTGTATGGAGAACAAAATCAAAGAGGTCTCTCTTTTTTATAAGCAGGCATTTAAGGGCCTCTTAACGAGAATTTACTCTACAGTACATAATTACTAATGAACAAAAATAGGGCCATTAAATTCACTTCTTTATAGTGCCATAAAACTTCTATTTGTAAGAAATATAAAAAATATACATTTAATCAAACTCAAGAAAACTCTAAATGTGCAATACCTAACAATACACAGTAAAAACTACATACTTTTTCTTCTTAAACAAATGTCCTGCCAGATGACTATGACTGATTTTTGTATATGGATATGCTTATAATTTAAAATATACAGACTCTCTGGTACTAATGATGGCAATGAAACGCCTAAACATCTTATGTGAATTCTCAATTTCTATATGAACACTGGTTTCCAACACCGATAACAGACTTACTGTTGATTACATCCAATTGATATTTGTGTATTGTCTATCACCTGCTATGTGTCAGGTACTGCAGTAAGTGCTGAGGACACTGTCAGGAACAGCACAAATTCAGTCCCAACACTCGAGGAATATAGAGTCTAGAAGGAAAGAAAGATAATGAAAAAACACGCTATGGGAAACTTGGTGGAATAATAGATACTTGGTCAAATGAAAGCTCAAAACTGCAAGAAGATCTGGGTAGAAAATCAAACACTTGAAAATAATTAGCTACCACTAAAATTTGATAAAAATAAACCAGTAAGTAACTCAGCTAAGAAGGCAGAGAACCAAGAGCAGAACAGTCAGGAAGTAATGAGTATGTGACCAGGGTGTTCTAGTACCAGACGCAAATGAAAAGCTGACCCTCAAAAAAGCTGAAATTATAACAGCCAAAGAGCCCAGCTCTCAGCTGTCCTGTTTTCAATATCTGACAAGTCAATCCAGTGAGTGTGAGCCTAAGAAGCAGCATCAAAGCATCCTGACTCTGCTAGTTCTGTCACCGTTGAAGCAGGACCCCAACCATCCACCGTGGATAACACCAGGCCCCAGTTCCAAGGGAAGAGAGGACAGCAAGGAGACAGACATGGTCAGGCAAGGACAGCTCTTGAGCAGGCTCAAGACAAGGTTCAGGTCCGTAGAGGATCCGAAACACACACAAGAGTAATACAAGAAACACATCAACTCTATGGACTAGTTAATAGCAAGGAAAGACTGTGGAATTGCTTTACTTTTAAAAATAAATACTCAAAATTATATTCTTAAATTTAAAAGACTAAGTGTGACCTTCAAGAGTGGGAGAAAAGGACTAGACATTCTTCCTAATTCTTACCAATTGTCTGATTCTATAACCTAACTCCATCTAAATCTATATTTATATTCTACATGCTTTACATATACTTCCCCAAGATGTTTATGGCATATGTTTCAAAACTCCTGATGAGTAAAAGCGTTTTTCAAAATGAGAATCTCATAGTCAAACTGAGTATGTGCAAAGGATATAAGAAGACATCATATCTCAGTGAGCAATGGATGCTCAGGGCACTGGAATAATTCCAGGTTTCACTTCCTGAAGGGGCTGAGGATCTTAAGGTATTTTCAGTCTTAAAAATCAGTTCAAAAACTGGGTAGAAAAGACAGAACGGGGAGTGGATAGGCCAGGTAGCCTGGGACTGACATAGGAACCAGCAATGATAGAAGAGAAATTATTTGCTCCCTATAATTAAGCACCATCATACTCTACTACTGGGAGAGGAAATGGCAACCCATTCTAGTATTCTTGCCTGGAGAATTCCATGGACAGAGGAGTTCATGGAGTCGCAGAGTCAGACATGACTGAGCAACTAACACATACACAACACATACATACTTTACTATACAGCTGTTTTTAGTAACAGTGCCAGGAGAGGGGGAAAAAGTGCATGTAGTCCAAAGACAATGTCCCTGTGAAGACTACTATTTATATAACTCAACATATTCAAACAGAAGTAACACTATGGAAACAGCCTTGCATTTGCCCAAACATTATTTGCCAAGGCTATTCAAATGGTGGAGTGGTGGTACTTTCCAAAAGAACTGCTTGAAAATTTTCCTCATTTTTTTTTAAATAAACAAAACATTATAATAATCTATTAAAGAAAGAAAATATAAGTCTAAGAGAAAAAGAAAATATAGTGGGGTCTTGGTTTTTTTGTTTTCGTTTGGGGTTTTTGCTCTGTTTTTTCAGTATATCCATCGTGAAGCACATCACATCAGCCAAAAACTGTTTAAAGTATCATTTAAGGACAGCTTGTAAAGGTAGTCTGAACTCTGAAAGTCATGTTGCTTCCAGGAGTTTATATACTGAAAAATTTATCTTTATAAAGTGAAATGAAGGTGGCCTTAAAATGTGGCCTATGGTAACAATTAGGATCATTCAATTCACAATTTTCAAACTTTGCTCCAGTAGAAAAACTGCGTTATTTTAGCTCTACGTGGTGTCCTATCAAAAAGTTTAAGTAACAGTGTGTTTCCCTGATTTCACAGTGGATAACATATGTTAAAGAATAAAATTCTCAATGTTAAGCTTTTCCCTCAAATTTTCTAAAATATTATTAGATACATGCTACCTCTTTCAGTATTGGAATTCAGCCTAACAGAGTATCTGATTCAACACAAAAACGGAAATGAGATATTTCAAGTTTATAATATCATCATTCATGACTTCCAGACACTCTGCTACCTTAAGTTTGATTAAGTCCAACAAAACCACAAGCATTTACAAAGGACCTACTACACTTGACATGAAGCATACACAGACGAATAAAGGGCAGTCCATCTTACAGGAAGCCCCCACCAGGGAAAGTGCACACCAGCCAGAAAGTCTCTACAAACGCCTGCAGTAACCACTGCAGTGGGAGATGCAAAGAATTCACCCCAGGCCAGCAAGAACTCCAGACTTCTGGGTTGAGGACCACTAAGAAAAGGGATGCTGAGGATGCTGGAATTCAATGACTACATGCGTACAGACCTTTCTTCTTTATTATATCAAGGTTACATACATCGCAACTCTAGGATTCTTAAAATGCCAAGCTCCTGGAATTGGCACAGACTACCTGAATCAAGAATATGAATAAACATTCTTGAAATGAAAATAGTTACAAAATTCAAACAAACTGGAAATTATTGTTTCAATTGGTAAAATGTAAACACTCCTTAAATATAATTTGTATCTAATAAGTCCAAATCACAAACTAAGGCATATGCTCAAAATATGGGGAAAAAATTAAAAGTAATTATTTGGCTTTTAAGACATCAAAATCAAAACAAATTTTGGTACAAAAGTATCCACTGTGGAGGTCTAAATTATCTATCTACTTAAGTGTTCAGTTAAGTCAACTAGTTCTCTTCAGTTCATGTTAAATCTCTTCAGGAAACTTGGGTTACTTTCTGCAAAATAATGACGCTGAATTAAGTTAATAATCAATAACTAATCATCAGGTGCTGAAGTTCCTCACAGAAAATTCAGTATTTCTGCAGTCAGTGAAATTAAGACGTCAACATGGTTTCAAAACAAGAGTAAAGAAGCCTTAAGTTCTCGAAGTGGTAATGCTATAAGCTTCAGTTTCCTACCTTATCTCAGTATCAAGGTTCAGAGTTTACCTATCCAGTTTTCAAGTTCGTCAAAGAAAGTTTCCTGATTCAAAGGGTACTCCTCCCACCCTCTATACTAAAACTGTTTCTTTAAAACAAGATCCTAAGGAAAATGCATAAAGGCAGTGCGAGCTGAGGAGACTATTCCACATCAAACCTGGAACGCACTAATTAAAATTCGGTATTACACTTTGTATGTGGGTTCCTACATGAAACTCCCGCCACGCTTTAGTTTAAGGTTAAACAGGTTAATAGAATCCAATAAAATGGCTCTATTGAATTACACTGGATTTCTTTGAGCAGCTCCTTTACCTGACCATTCTGTTGAGCTTTAAAATCAACTTCAGGGGTAGCACCCAGGAACCAAGGCGAGCCACGGCTCACGGGGGCTGCACTCTGCAACCCACCTCATGTGGAAAATCACCGTCAACGCACGTTTTCCACTTCAAACTGTGATACGGTGGAGGAAAAAGTGCATAGCCTTCTCTTTGAACCTCCCATCACACTGCCTCCAGGCGCTAACTTAAGAATTATCTCGAAGATAATCTAATGCAGTACAGTTCTCAGAAGACTCTATAAAGTTGCCTTCGCCAGAGAGGAGAAGGGGAAAAAAAAAAACACCTCGCCCGAGACTAAAGGTTAAATTACTATAGTACTGCAACTTCGCTGTTGGGTACGTGTCTGGATTTACAGGATTAATTCCGGGAACATTTCCACCAGGACAAACTGCCTGGATCCCGATTAGAACAAAGTGTATGCTGGATCCTCACAGGAGAGAAGTGGCGGGGGTGCTCAGAGTGAGTGAGGTCGTTAAGTCTCTGCAGACTAAGTAAGGGGCTCCTGAGGTCAGGAAAGTGAAGGCGACAATTGGGCCAGACGCAAAGGGTCCTTCAGGCAGGCCTGCGGGCGCGCGGCGCGAAGGACCGCCGGCCCGGCCGTCTCAAGATCAGCGAGGAGGGCCCTACGGCCGAGCCCGGGAACCTGGCCCCCTCCTCCCAGCCAGAAGGCGACGCACCCCCACCCACTCCCGCGGCAGAGCGAAGAGGCGGCAGCGGCGCGCGGAGCTGCGGGAAGCCGGCTCGCAGAAAACGCAGAACCCAAGAAAAGGGAGTCAGAAAATGGCCAGTGTGCAGCAGGACTGAGACGCAGCAGCCCGGGTGCCCGGCTCAGGGCGCGCGGCTGCCGCGGCACCGCCAGCGCAGCGCGTGCGCCCGGGAAGCACGCCGCCCGCGCGGCCCTCAGCTCCGCCCCCCCCCCTCCCCCGGCTCCCTGCGCCGCCGCCGCCGCCAAAACCCCTCTGGGAACTCCGAGCCGCGCGGCCCCGCGAGGCGGGCGCCTTGGAGCGGAGGGGAGGGGCTGCGCTCCCCGCCTCCCCGGCGGCCCGCGCGGCTCCCCAGCCCGGAGCCTACTCACCTCCTCCTCCTCCTCCTCCTAGTCTCTCCCTCCTGGCCACCGGCGCGGCCCAGCCGGCGACGCGCTGACGCCGGGCCCCTCCCCCGCGGCCGCAGCCGCCGCCGCCGCCGCCCCGCCCGGCCCGCGGCCGCAGCGGCCTCGGGGCGCGTCAGGCGCATGCCCCGCCCACTGGGTCCGCCCACGCGCTCAAGACCCCGCCTCCAGCGCTGCCGGGACGCTGCGGGTCCCTGACTCAGCGGCCGCTCCCGCCCTCTGGAGATTACCACGTGTGGGCTCTGGACCCCCGCACCTCTTTTTACCTGTTCACTGCCCGAGGACCTCGCTTTGCCGCCCACCTCCCCACCTTTCCCATCTGTGGCCCGCACCCCTGTCTTCCCCTGAAGGTTTTTAGTACACTTTCCTCAACCCCTAGTCTGGTTGTAAGCTCTCATGCCTTCTTTTCTTTCTAGAAGATCTTCGCTGCTTACTGGGTCAGCCTCAGTTTGCAGTTTCTTGCCAATCCCTTCTCTCGCGGTCTCCGTTCCTCTCCCCTGTCTGCGGAGCCTCAGGGTCCCCGCAGGGACTGGACTTCTTCCCTGCCAGCGCTACCTGCCGTGCAGCTCCGACCTCCTGAGCGCCTGCTCTGCCAGCGCGTTCTCATTTCCCTCCCTCTGGTCACCTCGGAACCCTGTGGAAAAGCTCGCTTCTTTCTTTACCTACATTTTGAGCGTCTTTTCTGTTCTCACTGCTCCAAATAACTTCAGATGCAGTGTCGGAGTTAAACAAATGCATATGCGCGACCCCACTCACCTGAAGAGTCTCTGAAGTAGTTAAAAATCACAAAACTGGGTCTTCCCTGGTTGTCCAGTTGCTAAGACTTGGTCCTTCCAGTGCAGGGGGCTTGGGTTCGATTCCTGCTCAGGGAACTAGATCTGGCATGCAGAAAGTAAAAAAGGATCCTGAATGCCACAATGATGATGGAAGATCCCAATTACCACAACTAAGACCCAGTGCAGCCAAATAAAGTATTAAAAAAATACCCCAAACCTGAGCAATAGCAGTGATGACCATCTTAGACTTGCATGGGTCCCATCCAATCTTTTTCTGTGCATTAATATATTAAATGACACAGGTCCTGTTGGGGATTAAAGTTCACACATTTTGCCTGTTGTTTTCTCCGCAATCTAACCTCACTTTAGCTCTTTTACTTTTAAAACTCATATTCAGTAGAAGAGCACCAGGATCTTTTAGATCTCCTGTTTTCTTACCTGTAAAAGGAGTAATGTGTTTCTTCCACATTTCAATTTCTGTGATTCCAAATCAAAGGGTTTTGTATTTGGAAAGCTCTTGTGGGTTAAATGAGTTAGAAGGCAGCAAAACATGCAAATGTAACGAGAACCCCGGTAACTTCATTTTAAAAACTGCAACTTGGAAGAGTTGGGCTGTGATGTGGAAATGAATTAAACATAACAAAATGAGGGAAACTGATTAGGCCTTTGGAGCTACATCCACAAGTTGCTTTAAATTATGTGAGTAAACATTATTATCCTTAAATTGAAGAGTAAAAACTATCTTACATTCTAAACAAAATCCAGGCTCTATGTAGACCCTTGAAGTTTAAAACCATTGTTGAACTGAACAACAGCATTATAAGCATGTGAAAGCCTAATCAACCATCTGTCCATCCCCTTTAACACAAATTGGGAAACAGAAAACTATAAATGCCAAAAGCTGAAAGTGAGTGTTCCTAAAAACACATAAAGCTAGTAAATCCTATCCATGGAACAAGTATAAGAAGAACTAACTCCAAAGGCTATGGCTGCCATTTCACTGCTCTGGAAATCCAGTCTTACAATGTTATAATTACCTTATCTAGTCCTTAATATCATCTGGAGTCTAATCTTTTCATTTTACAGTTGAAGAACTGACATCCAGAAAGGGTAAATACTACTCAGTATTACCCAGATTAATTGGAAACAAAGTCAGAATTCAAACTCAGATCTTCTGACTCACATATCTGCCAGCATCTGGGTTATAGTTACTAGTCACATAAAGTTATTACACATCAGAGGTCTTTGACTCTGCAGTTTTTCCTACATGACCTAAGTGATGTATGAAATTATACATGGCGTTAACTAGGAAAGTTTTGCTATCAGAGGTCACATCGTCCCACTGATTTCAACCATTCCTTTTGCATAAGCTCCATCTCACCTGGTCAGGGCTTGTCTTTGTTCCAAGCAATTCTGGCCAGGACACTGGGGTCATGTCACAGCCAAACACATTCATCCTTGGAGGTGCCAAGAGCTGTGCATGATTGTAAGTATTATGAAGTCCCTATTGCCAAGAAAATTACAACAGTACTAGGGAAATAAAATATGAAACATAAAATAATAAATAATTCATAATTAATAACAAAGGATTCAATTATAGAATCCAAATCTTAAATTGGAAATTAACCATGTAGATTAAGGGACGCCTTCTTAAAAGACAACAAAGGAAAATGTAAAAATCTGGATTTGGTTTATAGGAAAAAGGTAAAGGAAACTGCTTGAACAAAGGCCCTGGGGAGAAAATAAGCAAGCTAACAATGGGGAAAAGTTAGGAAATCAGATGAATCAAAAGAAGAGCTTCGTTTTGGAAACAACAGAAAACAAAGGTGAAATGATAGGGTAGAATCATTGATAGAGGACCTGAATTTGAGCCTGAATAATTTAGGTTTGATCTAATGAAATATCATTTTGAATTTGGCAGAGGGAGAGGAGTGGAAATGAAACAGGAGACCATTTAGTTAGATTTTGAAATAGCAAGTGGAATTTAAAAATCAATGATAGACATAAATGTGACTAAGGAAAAGACTTGGGTTTAGTGATTCTAATACAGAATCAAAGATCAGTAAGAAGTTCAAGATGACTCTAGGGTTGTGATGTGTCAGTAACAGTATACATAGACCTTACCCCTTAGAATTCAAAGATCATTAGGCTTCAAATGGTACATACAGGCTCTCAGTTGCTAGAGAGGGAAGAAAAAATTTTCCCAAGGTATACCTTCCTATTCATCACATCCTCATTTCAGAAAAGTTTAGTTTGCTACTCAAATTAGAAGGTAAGAAAAAAAATCTCTCACACTTTCATGGGTCCTTTGCTCTTTTATGGTCGACCTATCTCTTTTTCCATTTCAGCCCCACTGATGTAAAAGTGCTCAATAGTGCAGTATATAATGTTACACTTGGAAATAAATCAATAAGTGTTTGTTAAATACATACCAAATGCTCTTCAGCACGCTGCTAGCCTGGAGAGCTGGATAAGTATAAAAAGGACCTCAGCTTTTCATAAGCTTATAATCTGCTTGGATAATAAAGGTCAACACAACTGACACAATAGAGGATACATTCCATGGATGGTGATACCAACCTGGGTGGACTGTAAAGTGTGCTAATACAGAAATAGTGGGAAACAGAGTTGAATGAATTGTAAATGATCTCATGGATACTACTCATCATTTAACAACTTTTCATCGACCTTTAAGCATGTTCTAAGTTCTGGAGGTAAAGCAATAAAATAAAAAGCTCCTCCTCTCATGGAGCTTACATTCCACATAGGAGAGACAGAGAGGAACAAATAAATACACTACTATCAGGTAGTAATAATTGTCCCAAAGAAAAGAAAACATGAGGATGACAAAATGAGTATATGAAAAGTAGGCAAGATGTTTCTAAGGAACATTTAAACAATGGCTTGAATGAAAGAAAGAACCAGTCCAGAGAGGATTTGGGGAAGGGCAGTTCAGGCAGAGAGTTAGCTGGCTCAGACAGTAAAGCATCTGCCTGCAATGTGGGAGACCTGGGTTCGATCCCTGGGTTCGATCCCTGGGTTGGGAAGATCCCCTGGAGAAGGAAATGGCAACCCACTCCAATATTCTTGCCTGGAAAATCCCATGGACAGAGGAACCTGGTAGGCTACAGTCCATGGGGTCGCAAAGAGTCGGACACGGCTGAGCGACTTCACTTCACTTCACTTCAAGGAGGTCAAACTGAGTGTCCTTAAGACTAAAAAAGACCAAGTGTTTCTGAAGGAAAGTGAAAGAGATGAAATAGGAAAGGTAAGCAAATTCTAGTAGGTAAGAAGGGATTTTTAAGGTCAGGTTAAAGTACAGATATTTGGAAGATTAGTCACTCTGGCATTCAGGATTAGAGGAGGGAAGATTAGAACCTGTAAGACCAGATGGAAGCCTGTGTGATAATCCAGGCAGGAGGTGATGTGAGGTAGACAAGGTTGACAGGCAAGGTTAGCAAGGAAGACAAAATGTCAAGGAGATCAAGTAATGGGTATTTATGAGGGGTGGTAGGCGGTGTTGGGTGGGGAGAGCCCACAGTGTCAAATGCAGCAAAAAGGTCAAGGAGAATAAGCATTAAGTAAGAGCTGGTATAGTTAACAAGAAAAATGTCATGTGTGACCTCCAAGAGAAGAGTTCCCATAGAGTGAGGTGCTGAGAAGTGAGGAAATTGAGACTGTAAACTTTGACTGTAAGAATCAGTACTACTCAGCTGTGCAATTTACCTTTTAGGTCATTTACATTTAGGCTAGTATCAAAATTTTAAATCTATGTTAAACACTCCCAGTCAGGTCTAATTTTTTGTCTCTGTACTGAAGGGAGAACAAACTTATACCATAGAAACATATCTTACATGTTTTTCTGGGCCCAAAATCAGTCACACCAGTGATTCATTGCTCTAAATGTAATTAGAGTTTACTTAAAACTCCAAAGGCATTTTTCACAGAAATAAAACAAACAGTCCTAAAATCTGTACAGAGTGTAAAAGATCCTGGGTAGGCAAAGTAATCTTGAGAAATTAGAGTAAAGCTGGAGGAATCATTGCTCCCTGATTTCAAACTGTATTACAAAGCTATAGTAATTAAAACAGTATAGTGTTTATATTAAAAAACAGACACATAGATCAGTGGAAGAGAGGAGGGAGCCCAGAAATAAACCTATTCATGTATGGTCAATTAATTTATGACAAAAGAGCCAAGAATATATGATGGGGAAAGAACAAGACTCTTTGGTAAATGGTGTTAGGAAAACTAACCGTTATTTGTACCATATACAGAAATTAACTTAAATGGATTAAAGACTTGAATGTAAGACCTGAAACCATGAAACTCCTCAGAGAAAATGTAAGCAGTAATCTTAACTTAGGTCTCAGTGATGACTTTATGAATTTGACACTGAAAGTAAATGCAACAAAAGCAAAACTAAACAAGTGGAACTACATCAAACTAATAAGCTTATGCACAGCAAAGGAAATCATCAACAGAATGAAAAGGCAACTTACTGAATGGAAGAAAATATTTGTGAATATTTTCTCATACAACTCAGTAGCAAAAAAATAATTTTGATTAAAAAATAGGCAGAAGGTCTGAATAGACATTTTTCCAAAGAAGATATACAGATGGCCACCAGGTACATGAAAAGATGCTCTACATCATTAATCATCGGAGAAATGCAAATTGAAACTGCAATGAGCTATCACCTCACACCTGTCAGAATGGCTATTATCAAAAAGACTAGAAATAACAAGTGTTGATAAGAATGTGGAGAAAAGGGAAACCTTGTGCTTTGCTGATGGGAATGTACAAATTGGTGCAGCCACCATGGAAAACAGTATGTAGGGTCCCAAAAAAACTAAAAGTAGAAGTGTTATATGGCCCAGCAATACCACTTCTGGGTATTTACCCAAAGAATTATATGAATTCAAACAAGTTAAGAGATACAGAGAACAGATTGGTGTTTGCCAGAGATGGGAGTTGAGAATGAGAGAAAAGGGAAAATCGTTTTTGGTTTTGTTTTTTATTTAAATGAATTAAATTTTTTTAAAAGTTCATTCTTACTCCTGGGATGTGGCAGAAGTCTAACAGTAGAAACACTAAGGCAGATATAGTACCATGTTGGTTATGGTTCCATTACTGCCACCTGTCAGATCTAAACCGCAGGGCTGTGGGTGTTACCTTGAACACATCACATAACCTTGCTGAACTCCAGGTTTTCAATAGTAATGAGGGATTTCTCATATTTTAGCACTTCTCTAAAAAAGAAACAAAGACCGTTGTGGGAGATTCATATGAACAGCTATCACAATTCCAGCAGATACTTTCTCAAAGTCTTTCCAAAAAGACAATTTGGTTGAACTAGACAATTTGGTTCAGCAACTTGTAAAACAATTAACAAGTACCTTTCTTCCCTGGAGACAGACCAGACTAGTTTTTGGCAGACAGAGTGAAAGAAGCAAGTTAAGTCCCCTTCATTTGTAGCTCTACAGCTTTTGCATCTGAGGAAACCAAGCCTGAGTCTGGCTAAGGTTTGTCTATGGATGCGTGTGCATGCCTTCTTTCAATTGTCTGATGTACATGGGTAGACTGTGTTAATTTGTTAGGTGTTATTTAAAGATGGAATGCTGTTAGCAGTCTTTTTTCTTTGGAATATTCTTCATTTAAGGGGGTCCAGTTGGGAGCAACTAATCTCTTGGGATGGTCTGGAAAGCTTCATTAAATTCAGTGAAGAAAAAGTAAGTATAAGTTATTCTAAAAATCATCAAGGCATATACTGTGTTTAATTTGCTGCCCCAAATGCTTCTCAAATCAGTAGTGACCAAGGATTCCTAGCATTAATGAACAATTACCATATTGCTGAAATCAACACCATATTTAGCCTGAAAAGTCTTCTCATTTTTGGTGCTAAAGAGGCCAAAAACATCAGTTAGCCTAGGAAGCATAAAATGTACTCTGTTGATGAAATGATTTCTTTAAATTAGGGTTTAGCTATTCCAGTGCTGTAATACAAGAAAATTTGCTTTATCATTGTTACCTTCTGGCCTAGATACAGAAATGTTTTATGCTGTGGTTCATCCTGTACCTTTTATCAAGGATAAATTCGTGTTTTTGTTTAAAAACAAAGAAAGCTTACATAATCTCTGCTGATGATTAGCCTTTCCAGTAATTATCTATTGCTTAGAATCAGTGTCAGCCAACCAAGTTCAGATGGCAAAAAAAAAAAATGTTTGATCTGCAGTGATGGGATTTAGAAGACTGTGTGTATGGAAGGTATAGTTATGCACATACAGGGAACATATTTATCTAATTTGACTGCCAGTGATTTAATTAATGTTTGTCAAGCACTTTGAACATGAAAAGAACTATCTGAAAGCTGAGAGCTATTACTCATCATCATTTTTCCTATTTGTTAAGCTAAAATTAACATACAAATGTGATACTTTTATGGTATCTTTGAGAGATGTGTTCCTATTCTAACAAATTCGTTGGACTACACATTAAGAAAGTCTCGTTAAAACTTCAAGGCTCTGGTTTCTGAAAGTCAAGCTTCAAGCTGGTTGGGTATCATCCATCAGTCGATTTTGAAGCATACAGGCTAAATAAACAACAGTAACAGATTGGGGAAGTGTATGCACCTGCTTATTGAGAAGATGTTAACAGGGGCAAATCTAAAATAAGAATGCATACCGCAACCTGATTTTCAAGAAGTTTTCGTGCATGCCTACACTTAAATTTGCCCATATTATCACCTAATTTTTTTTTCTTCTAGTTTTCTCTCCAAAGAATAACAACTGATGGGCATAAAGCCTCACTAACAATCTGAGAAGAAAAGAAAGAATGAAAAGACCCTATTTTAGAGTTTGAAGGAGAAGTAAACATATTTTCCCTTTAGCACTTTTTCTCCAAGAGCAACTGGCAAGAGAAGAAAACCTGAGAAGAAAGTAAGAAGCCTGGACGAACATCCTGATCTAACATGGTTCTTCACAGACAGGATTGGGTAGTGCTGCGTTCATACTTACAGGACATTGATAGGGTATTTGTCCAACTTCCGAGGACCGTAGCATAGAATGGACTCCTTGTGGTATAGAAGTGACTCAAAAAGATACTGACTGTTCCATATGACTTATTTTTGAATTTTAGTTTCATTTCATGTACATCCTAGTCCCCTAAAGAGACTTTTACGTTACACTTCGATGCAGAATCTTTCCATGGACATCATGCAACTCACGTACCTTTAGAGCGTACACAAGTGTGTGTTCAGTCGTGTCCAACTCTTTGTGGCCCCTTGGACTGTACCTCACCAGGCTCCTCTGTCCATGGGGTTTTGCAGGCAAGAATACTGGAGTGAGTTGCCATGTCCCTCTTCAGGGGATCTTCCTGACCCAGGGATCAAACCCACGTCTCCTGCATCTCCTGCGTTGGCAGGTGGGTTCTTCACCAGCTGAGCTACCAAGGAAGCCCTTAAGTTTGTACAGTAAGCTTGATTATGGCACTAGTTTTACCTTAACCACACTAAGCCAAACTTGACACATTGGCCTGGGAATCTTCTCTTTCAACAAGCACTCCCAAGATTTTATATTTGCTAATACTCGAGAAAAACTTCTAGGAGAGGTATTACTTACTCTGCCTAGATATTCTTAGCACAAATTTTCCTTGTGGTAATTAGATATGGCAGGGACAAGGGTGCTCATGAACCTTTATGTGGCTCTCATCTATTTTCCACTCTCTTCTGTGGTTGGGTTGGAGCCACATAACGAGTGCTGACCAATGGGCTTGAAAAGAAATGAAATTTGTCACTCCTAGTCTAAGTTTTTAAGAGCACCTTTTCTTTTCATGGCCCTAGAAACCTCACTTTCCAAATGATGTAGCTATAAGAAGGAAGCACCCCTGGACTCTTGGAAGCTGGTCTGGAGAGTGATCATGACCTTCAAGAGATCTCTTATGAGCTAGAGGTAAACCTTTAACAGTTAAACAGCTGAGTGGTCCAATGCAGTTAACTGTGCTATCATTGTGTAGCCTGTCCTAAAGAACACAACTGGATTTAGACATCTCTCACAATTTCAGGGACAGCTTTTAAATTTTGAACCGTAATATGGCAGCAAAAGAATAATAGAGAGACTTCCCCAGTGGTATGCTTCATGACCAAAAGACCAAAACAGAAAACATAAACTGTAGAGTTTTTCAATATGTTATTGAATAAATTCAATAAAGACTTTTAAAATGGTCTACATCAGGGAAAAAAAACATAAAAAAATAATAATAGAGTGAACAGTGTGCAATTTACTAAATAAATAATTTAGGAACAAATGGATATATACAAAGATCCCAAACAGTATGTTGCATGGTAGAAAAAAAAAGTATTTTATGTAGTTCAGTTCTGGTGGTGCTTTCCAACACTCCCCTAAATTAAAGAATTAATGAAATCTTTACTATACCTAGAAAGAGTATCTTTGTCCTGGTCATTTCTAGATCCTCTTTTTTCCCACAACCTGGTTATACATCATTAACAGTCCATCTTCTAGGCTCTCAGATGGATGGAATTCCCATACCCAATACCATCAGAGGTGGATTGCTTACTTATTTGTTTTCACTGCTAAAAATTCACTCCTTAAGCACATCAACTAGTTTTATGTGTTTTAGGAGCTGATTTATGGAATTAGCCCCTAAACTTCTAATTCATTATTGCACAGATGTGTGCAATCCTCAGACAGAGAGATTCACTTCTTTGGAGAGCCCACCAAAACTGTCTGATTCATCCTTCTCATGGGTGCTGTTTTTGGGTGCTGCACTCACACACCTGGGACCAGAACCTATAGGAAGGATAAATCAGACAGCTTTGGAAGAGGGAATGAATGATGGAGGAAAATCTTCCATAGAGATCAAATACTTTGCAAACATCACTGATCAATACTATTTGCTGAGCTACCCCTAACAGCAGAAGGCCCATTTCTGCTATTGAACCATTACAAAATCATTGTAGTTTGAGAGCTACAAAGGCACATAAAACAAGGGTAGAGAAAATCCTTTCATGAGTTCGCAAGTACTGCAGAGACTCTTTCTCGGCAGTAGCTACACCCTTGCTTTCAAATCTTATACCTGCCTCAAATCATTTTTTGAAACTAAGGGAATGTAAAACACAAGCTAGCTACAGTTTGCTTCTCCCATGAGTAGAGGACAGTTAATAACATTTCTTATATTTTAACATATCACCTTTCCCTTCATTCATAGACAAAACAGAAAGAAAAAAAACCAAAAAGTACCGTGTGCTTTTTCCTGTTGCTTTTTCAGTAATTCCAAACAAGTCCACATAACATTCATGTAGTCATGTTGTAGAACCATATGAAACAAACTCATTGAAGTCATTTTCAGTTCTATTTAATATTTATTTGTCCCCATTTTGAAATAGGGCCATGTTGCTTTTGTTCCTATAGAAGAGAAGTTATGATTTAAGAAAACTTTACAAAAGGGAAGCTGATCTTGATGTTATCAAACTTCCCTCTTTTCTTTTAGCAGAATGTTTGAGAAAATGCCAATTGGTGTAGGCTATCATCAGAACATTTCAAGATCTGTTTGCCTCTGAAAATGAACTCGTATAAAACTATCTAAACTTTTTTAACAAATTATATTCCTATCTGAATACTTAGAACCTACATTTTTCTCTGAAATAGTGAGACTCTATCAAATGTTTTAGGTGAAATCATATCATAACTAACTTCTACAGGTTCCCCCATTTTTTTGGTGGGGGACATGCATTGGTATAAACTCAGGCATTGATATTCTTTTGTGGTAAGTATTAACGAGAATGCCATTTTTGTCCAAACTGTCGCCGGATGGTTTTATAATTAGAAGATCCACTCTAAAATGAAAGTCTGAGGTTGATGAGGCAGAACCAGCTATGTTTTAAAGAGAAATTCTTATTAATACAAAATATTAGAGGACAAACAAAATCAATTTTTAGAGGCATATTAACCAAATTGTTCATTATTGTAGTAAACATTGCAAAAATCAAGAGGATGGACTGTATTAGCCATACTCAAGCAGGAGAATGAAGTACTGTGGTCTAATTTATGTACAATAATCATTCATACTAGCATTCTCATTGTTTAGGTAGTGACTCATTTTGTTCTATGTGATTCCTGTTCTCCATGATTGGCTGCTATTAAAAAATAAAAGCAATGAGAATAAAATAGGATTTTACCAGGCTAGCTTTGGGTTTTTAAAAATACCTGAACATAAACAATAAAGCAAAGATTATGAGTATTTAATAATCCTTTACCTTTACATCTTTAGTATAGGTTTGAATATTTGAAAAGTAATGTTTTTCCCCACTAAAGGACATTTGTTTTTTTTCATTCCCTCTCATCTGCTTTTCCTTCCTCCAGAGGACACTTAGTAAGATGTCTTTGGTAGCATATAATTTTAGCATTTAAAAAAGTTGAACCCAAAGATCAAGTTAGGTAAGCATAGGCTTTTGCTTGTTCATTTTGCATTCCTACCATTTCGTTTTCTTTTGGGTATAGGTGGGTGAATTAGAGGAGGGGGTATATTTCAAAGAAAGGGCTTAATAAAGTAATTTACTGTCAGCAGGTCATCATTAATAAGCAAATTTTTTCTAAATCATAAAACTGAATAAATTACAAAAGATAGGATGAAAACCACTGTCAAAAGACACAATTTTCAAGGTGCTTTAAAAAATGATGAAAGGATCTAAATGTCAGTGCAAGAATACACAAACACAGATGAATTCATTTCTTAAAGGTGTTTCACTCTATTTTTTAATTGAATTACAATTGTCATACAATATTACATTGGTTTCAGGTGAACAACATAGTGATTCAATATTTGTATACATTATGAAATGATCACCATGGTAAGTCTAGTTATCATCTGTCACCATACAGAGTTATTACAATATTATTGACTTTATTCCTTATGCTGTACATTATATCCTCATGTCTTAGTTATTTTATAGCTGGAAGTTTGTACATCTTACTCCTTCAATTATTTTTAAGCTTCTTATTTTGGGACTTTCCAAGCATCCACAAAAACAGAGAAAATGTTACTACTATGAGTGACCCCATGAAGTCAGGAAGTGGCAATCCACTGCAGTATTCTTGCCTGGAGAATCCCATGGACAGAGGGGCCTGGAGGGCTATGGTCCATGGGGTCACAAAAAGTCGGACACAACTGAAGTGACCTAGCCCATGCACATGAGGTCATCAACGTGTTTGCTATGCTTGATTCAGATTTAATGATTCCTATGATATGGTTTTTATTGCTGGAATATTTTTAAAGAAAATCCTGGTATTATGCTATTTCACTCCTAAATAAAATAGTATATGTCAAAAAATAAAAAGAGTATTTTCTTATGTAATCGTAACACAATAGCCACACCTAAGTATGCTTAAAATATCTATTCTCATATCCCTTAAGTCACTGTATGTTAACTATTAGCATTTTTTAAATTTGATTTTCATCTTTACTTTCTCCTTTATAGACATCCCCTCAATTAGCAAAAGAAATCCTATACTTGGATTAGGTTAATTTTAGCATATCCCTGGGCCCCTTATATGCCTTTCCCTGGCATGGTATGTTATTTAGAATCTTACACTATTTCTGAATTCTTCATTACAGTTGGCATGATACAAGAAAATTAAATTATAGTTTTGCTCAAATTCCAAAGTTTTATAGAATGTAAAAATACTGTAACTTATTTTAAAAAACAAATTAAAATGAATCCATAATCTAGCTATAACTGTATTAAGTAACCCACTAGGTAATGTCTAGGATATTTTTCCCTAGGATCCTTTGTTTGCAAATATGGAAAGCCCACTTTGGCCAAATAAAGCCAAAAAACAAATACGTAAAAATTAAAAGGTAAATGACTAGAAGGAAAGGTTTAAGTGCTAGCCTGAAAAATGACAGGAATCAGCCACTTCTGGGAGAAGAGCGTTCTATGAAGCAGAATCTTGTGGGCAGTCTCCTGAAAGCACTGCTATTGTGATGAATCAGACCCATGTGTTTTCCAACCGTGTGTCACTCTGCTCTGCTCGGAGCCTCAGCCTTGCGCTATCTCCTTGGCTAGAACACAGCAGGATCCCTCAAAGCTGTCAGTCCCACCAACCCATACACACTGAGGCAGAGGTGGTTTCCCAAAGAAAATACAGACGTTCATACCAGAAGAGAGAATGAATACCTAGAAGGAAAATTCAAGTGAGGCGGGATGAGAATATAGAAACCCTTCTTCTCATTAATGACTATCCTTCATTCATATCTTATCGATGTGTCATTGAAAACCAGGCTCTCACCAACACTTACTTGGTTTTCTCTTCTGTATCTATGTTGTCCCATGAGGAGCTCCCTTTTCATTTGTCAGAAATCAGTGTTCCAAAGGCCTACAACATCTAAGCTGCCAGAATCGATGAGTTCTGTGCATCTGATGCCATCCTGCTCTCTTTTTTGGGCTGGTGAGGCTGGACTAAAAAATTCCAGTCTAATTTAAAACTTTCCGTTTCCTTTTTGGCTCAGGTTTTGCCCATTTATTTCCTTTCCTTTCAGTACACTATTAGACTAAATAATACTGATTTAAAAACATGGATCATTCCCTCTGCTCTTTTCACTGGAACTGTCGTCCCCTTCTGTACACAAACACCCCACTCACACACATGTACAGTGAATATTGGAATTTAATTGGGCCATAAGAAATTTAGTACTGTACAAGCTTGCTGTATAATGGAAGAGTTCAGAGACTATTGGTTAAAGGGATTTGGTATTTTTCCTTTAGGGCCCAAAGTTCTAGTCAATGTTTAAGATAAAAGGAAGTAAAGTTGTTTGCTCATTATTTCAGTTTCCAGGTGAGAATTTATCCACTCAGATTTTAATAAAAATGATTTGCTAAGGCAAAGGTCCTAGAGACACAACGAAAGTGATAAAACTAGAAATCTCACATGAGACCTGAGAGCTTGGACCAGTCATTTCATCTTATGAATATCGTAGTCCCACTTTACAACCACATGCAAGAGCTTCAAGCAAGCTTCTCAGTTCAGTTCAGTTCAGTCGCTCAGTTGTGTCTGCCTCATTGTGACCCCATGGACCGCGGCACACCAGGCTTCCCTATCCATCACCAACTCCCGTTGGTGCTCCAATGGTACTCCACTGAGTTGGTGTCCATTGAGTTGGTGATGCCATCCAACCATCTCATCCTCTGTCGTCCCCTTCTCCTCCCACCTTCAATCTCTCCCAACATCAGGGTCTTTGCAAATGAGTCAGTTCTTCGCATCAGGTAGCCAAAGTATTGGAGTTTCAGCTTCAGCATCAGTCCTTCCAATGCATATTCAGGACTGATTTCCTTTAGGATGGACTGTTTGGATCTCCTTGCAGTCCAGACTCTCTCAAGCTGACTCCCACCTATTCCAATTGCTCTCTGATGAGTCCCCAGGCCTCCTCTGTGAGAACTTTCCTCCAGTTTACTCACCTGCCAACAAGCCCAGAGCTGGCCTGGATTTTGTCCCATTGTCCTCAGAGCTAAGTGGGCCAACACTAAACATCTAATTGTATACTTCACTCACTTTCCCTTCTCCATCTCTCTCCAGCGTTCCAGTCTGCTGGAGTACCAAAGTGAGGATAAATTTGGTCTTGCTGCAGCTAAGGAATGCGAGGAGGTGCAGAGAAAAACAGCAACTCTTGTTGTGTTTCACCTGTCCTGTCCCCTGACTAGTCACAGAACAAGAGCAAGAGATATCTAAAGGAAAAAAAAGAAGGACCTTTGTTGGTGGATAATTACAGTCTACTGAAATTCTATACAGAAGTCATTGGAGATCTTAATTTCCCAACACCATGCTTTCCTGGTTTTATGACTTTTCTCTTCTCTCTGCAAGCAGTTTTTCTTTTACCTGTATATCCCCATGTTCCCAAATATGTAAACCTTCTGGCAAGTTTCACGCCCATCCTTTTTTCTCACTACTCCCCACACATACATGCTCTCTTTAGTTGATCTCAATTGGTTATCATATCCAGGGGAAGCTACATGCTAAATTTTTTTTTCACTAGTTCTCATTATCAGTCTTAACTTAAGGTCTCATTACTTCTCTCCTGAACAGTTGCAGTGGCCTCTTGACTTGATTCCTTTCAAACAGTCTGGTCTCTGCCCAATCATGTCTCCAGAGAAATCTTTCCGGCATGCAAAGCTGTCAAAGCCCTACTCTCTCTAAACAACTCCAGTGTCGCTGCAGTAGACACAGGACAAAATCTCAGATATTTAGCATGATAAATGCAAATGGCTATGGTCTAGTCTGGGTCTCTGTGCCCCAACCCCCACCCCTAGCATAACTTTTCAGCCCAGTTATCACAAAAATACTTTCATTCCCTAACATGCCTTTTGTTGTTGTTTAGTCATCAAGTTGTGTCTGACCTTTTAGCAACCTCAAGCACCATAGCCTGCAAGACTCCTCTGTCCATGGGATTTCACTCTTTTATAATTCTGGGCCCTTGGCTTTGTAGTTTTTCATGTCAACCTTTCATTGTCTACCAGGTGACATCGATTCAATCCTCCAGAGACAACACCAAAGTTATGACACCTTCTTTTTGAAGGCTTCCATGATTTCACCAGATTATACATTTTCTCAGTGCCCTCACAGTAACCTGTCAATACTTCTATTTTAATCTCTGCTGATATGCCCATTTCTCTCAGTGGAGTGGAAACTGCTCAAATAAAGGAACTGTATTTGGGTTTCCCAGGTGGCACTAGTGGTAAAGAACCTACCGGCCAATGCAAGAGACTTAAGAGACTCGGGTTTGATCCCTGGATCAGGAAGATCTCCTGGAGGAGGGCATGGCAACCCACACCAGTATTCTTGCCTGGAGAATCTCATGGACAGAGAAGCCCGGTGGGCTACAGCCCATAGAGTCGCAAAGAGTCAGATACAAGTGGAGCAACTTAGCACACACGCATAGTCCACGTGATTTAGTATTCCTGCTAAGTAGCACAGAACTTAGAATATTGTGGGCATTATTGCTTAATAACTTAGTGAATGAGGACATGAATGGAGAGAAACTCTTCTACAAGCGTAAAAATCTATTAAGCTTGAACACACAAAAACAGAGATCTAGTACAGACTTCTTTGTTTGCAAATCACACAAATGCAACTTAAATTAGCTTAGGATAAAAGGAGGATTTACTGGAAAGACACTGGAATATCTCAGATAATTGAAAAAAGAATTTGTCAACAGAATAGTGTGAAAGAAAGTCTGGGAAGAAATTCTGCCTGTGTGTATGTGTGTTTTCTGGCATCGCTGCAGGTCATGACTCTGTTCCTCCTCACTGTAAACTTTGCTTCTTGGTTCAGTGGTTCCCATCACTAGCTGCACATTCAAATCACCTGAGGAGTTTTCCAGAAATACTACCATCTGGGTCCCACCCCAGACCAAGTTGATTATTCTTTCTGGGGGTTGGGGCCAGGGCATTTTGTAAAGGTTCCCAAGGTGATCCTAATGTGGGAAATAAAATAGGCAGTAGTTTTTGGGTTTCAGATCTCATCCTCACAGCTAACGACTGTTAGTTCTCTTTCAAAAAAATCCCCAGAGAATGAATCTTTTTGGTGTAGTTGGGTCCAAGGACTATTAGTGAATCCATCAGGACTGGTCAAGTGTGTGATGTCACCTTAAATATGGCAGCTCATTTGAAGCAATAATCATTCCAAAGATTGAAGATGATGTTTCTAGAAGATATTATTTTAACCCGTAAAATAATATCTAATACATGACAGAAAACAACAAAATTCTGTAAAGCAATTATCCTTCAATTAAAAACTTAATTAATTTAAAAACTATATTTACAACAAAATTTAAATTCATTAGGCAATAAATAATTGCTTATTAGGGGACTGAATGATAACATACATTAAACGATGTTGTCAACTACAAATTGGCACTTGCCATCCACTTCTACAAGGATTAAATCATGCTGCTGCAGCTACTGATCTTCAGCACTCCCTGAAAGGAGGTCAGGGTGGAGAGCAGAAAGGAGACACTCTGCTCTGGACAAACTGGCAAAACAGGTCTTCAGATAGTTAGGGATTTTCACGAGCTGATTTTATGACCCCAATTCTTATATCTCCTCATATCTAGAAAAGCACTAAAGTTCTTCATGGTGACCGCTGTTCCTCATGACGAACAGAAGGCTTCTGGAAACATGTGTTTGATTGCATGCATTCTCCCTTCATCAAAATCACATATACATATATACTGACCTTCCCCCACCCCCCACCTCTTTGGAGCAGTTTCTTAGAAGCCGTCTGAGATACTGTCTCCAGGGCTGCAGTCCTCATTTTGCTCCAAATAAACCTAAACTGCAACTCTCCTGTTGTGCATTTTTTAAAGTCAACAATGTGGTCAATCAGAATGGTTAGTAAATAATGTCATAGTGTTACTAAGACATAATCCTACTAAGTTTTACTTTATTTTGTTTTTTCCTTAATTCTCTACTATCTATAAGTAATGTCAATCTTACAAAGTTTTGTTGTTTGATCACTTAATATTAGGTCAATTTAATCCTCTTTATACACAGAAACAAACACAGGCCTAATTTCACCATATGAACCAAAGTGTCAAGTTTCAGGGCAACAGGGCGGTGGCAGAGGGGAGGAACAGGAGAATAGGCACAGTGAGAATGAACTCTGAATCCTGGAGTCTGGGCATCTTGGGAGTAGTTGCTGTTAAGAAGTGTAGAAAGATATTTCCACTCATGTTCAGGCAGTAAAGTGAAGGGCAGGACAAGTTACAGGGAAGAAATTTGCCAGCAGGTAGATCTGTACTTGGGCAGAGAAGGTGTCACATTCCAGGGCTGATATTAAATAAGCCACAGGTGCCGAGACACCCCTGTCTGCCCTCTAGAAACCTCTCCTGGGGCTGGGGAACCGAGAAGCATCTGGAAGAGAGACAATAGTATATGCTATCTGGCAAACGTCTTCAACATTTCGTTCTACATTTAAAAATTTAAATATAAATGTTTTGGGAAGTGTTGCTAGTGGATACCCCTGGAAAATAGAACTGGGGAAAGGGGGACTTTCAGGCCTGCTTTATTTTACACTGTATTTTTATTTTTTTTGTGATGGTTGTCATCAGTTCAGTTCAATTCAGTTCAGTCGCTCAGTCGTGTCCGACTCTTTGCGACCCCATGAATCTCAGCACGCCAGGCCTCCCTGTCCATCACCAACTCCCAGAGTTTACTCAAACTCATGTCCATCGAGTCGGTGATGCCATCCAGCCATCTCATCCTCTGTTGTCCCCTTCTCCTCCAACATCTTTTAAACCCATCAAAATGGAAGTGAGTTTTTTAAAATAAAAAATACATTATAACCATAATGACAGAGTATAAAATTTGTATAATAACTTGGAGGAAATAATCTCTTTTTTAAATATCTAATATAATTGTTGCCTTTTTTTTTTGCCTGCACCCCTCACTTTGCATTCAGGAATCTTAGTTCCCGGACATCTCCTGGGCGCAGAGATGGAACCTGTGCCCCTTGCATTGGAAGCACAGAATTTTAACCACTAGACCACCAGGGAAGTCCCAATACAGTTATTATCTTGACTAAATAAAGTACATTGATTCTATACTAGCAGAAAAAAAAGAATCACTCTGGGAGAAGGATGGCAAAGAGAATTGATATTGGACTTGATTCTGGGTTCTTTTTTTTTTTACTTTTTTGGCGGGAAGACAACCTATAAAGTGAGGAGAAAAGGATAAGAAAACTAGGAGGGGAGTGTGGAAATCCAGCTTGTATACCTTTGTTTTCCCTAAAGCTAGTGATGTGGCCCTTGTTACCTTCAGCTATCTAGCACTGAAAAATAAAATCTCTTTATGTATTCCATGCTGTTGACAAGAAACACTGAATTTCAGTCCCTGGTGCTGAGTTCCCTGGGGATACAAACAGAACTTTCTCAGTGAAAGCCTGGCATGTTAGAAATTCACTCCTGCTTCTTTTCCTATGACTCTCTCCTGGATGAGGGGCATGGGATAAGATAGACTGTTATTATTTGTGCTACAATGCAGGAGATCTACTGTGGGAATTTAAATTCTACTGTGTATTTTAAAAATGATTATAAAAAGGCATTCAGGTACAGCAGGCCTTGTGCTCCGTTTATAAAGGTTTGAGCAAATAAGCAAACAAATGACTGGACCGTTGTTATTGAATCTGGGTCCCCAAGGCCCAATACTTCCTCTGAATACATACATATGAGCTCCTGACTTTAGTGGGAGTCATGACTCACAGCTGAGAGCAGAACTTGGCCTTTGAATTCCTGCTACGGGGCTTTCAGGAAGAAAGAAAGAACATGAAAAAAAGGGGGAAACAGTCTTGAATTTTATTCAGGGCTGAGTTACTGAGGTCTGTAATTCCTCGCCTCTGCCCAGTCATCCAGCCTAAGAAAGGCGCTTATTGCCCACCTCCACTACAGTGGAAGCCATACTGAAAGTTCCACATCTGAAGAAGCAGATGGATTTAGCAAACACCTTCCCACAAATATTTTTCAGATACTTGCCTCTCTCTCGATGAGTAAAGTTTTCTTTCCAGTTGCTCTCCTTTTTGTCAGTTCCACTTTCAGTATTGTTCTGTTCAGGTTGCTGGGAGGCAAGTGAGGAGCAGGGGAAACACAGTTCTGGGAGAGGAAGGAGGGGTCAGGGGGCCAAGAAAAGCCTGAGGAACCTGACCTGGGGAGCAGAGAGACACAGATGACCTAGAGGAAAACAGTGGAGCAGGAGATAAAATAAGAGCATTCAGGGGAAGGGGTTAGCAAGATAAGGAGTTCAAGGGACAAACATGAATAGAGGAAAAACAAGAATGAAAGGATGTAAGGATCACTAGGTAAATAGTGAAAAAGAAAATATTCTCACTTCATTTTTTTTAAAAGGTATTATAAGATCTGCTCCCCCAACTTTCTCTTGAGCATGTTTTTATTGACTCTAAGCTAGCAATGTTGTAAAAGTCAACAAATACAGTCATCAGCTTCATTTTTTTCTCCAGAACAAAATAGTTTGTTGACTATGTTTATTCTAATAAATATAATGGAGAGGGTTTGAGTTAAAAATTAATTTTTATGAAAGTATGACTGATTATTATGCAATCAATTATCATTACATGTAGAGTTTCATAATCAAGAAAAAATTTAAGGTTCATGTATTAAATTTTCAAGAGTAGGATATCCCTATTTAACAAAAATAGGCATTTTTTTCTCAGAATAACCCCAATAGAATACAGTTTATTCATTCATTCATCCAACTAATATTTACTCCTTGTTCTAAATATTGGAAATACAAAGTAGAAAAAGACATCGAGATTTATAATTTAGTAGGAAGAGGGAGATCAATCAGTGATTGCACCACACATTGGCAATCTTCCCAGGTGGTGTTAGTGGTAAAGAACCTACCTGCCAACGCCGGAGACAAGAGACACAAGTTCAGTCCTTGGGAAGATTCCCCTGGAGGAGGAAATGGCAACCCACTCCAGTACTCTTGCCTGGAGAATCCCACGGACAGAGGAGCCTGGAGGGCTACAGTCCATGGGGTCACGAGGAGTCAGTCATGATTGAAGTGACTCGGCACATGCGGGCAGAGGGAGGGAGAGAAAATTATATTCAAGACTTGTGTGAGCACAGACTGAAGGAGGATGTCAAATGAGGATCAATACCTGAGATGGCTTCCTGAAGATGATGCCTGAGGTAGATGAAAGAGTGATGAAAGTTGTGTTACAGAGAAGAAAGTAAAGATACGGGGAAAGTAAAGGAAGATAAGACATGGTACTCCAAGAACAAATTGAGTGTGTAAACATAGGGAGAATTAAATGAAGGAGGTAGTGGGAGATAAAACTGAAAGATAAACAGGACAAGATTAGAAAGGCTTTCTGCACTAAGCAAAGGTATTCTGACTTGACCCTGAATGGTGTGAGAGACTATTTAGAACATTACACATCCGATTGATCTGAGCAGGTGTATGTTTTAGAGAATTCATCTGAAGCACAGTGAATTGAAAAGGGCTAGACTAGAGGCAAGGAATCCAGTTAGGAGGTTGCTGCAGTAATTCAGGAAGATAGTGGTTTGCTTAGAGAATTACTATAGATTTAGAGGACATAGACGGATTTGAATATATTTAAGAGTTAGAACTGACTAAAATTGGTGGCTGACTAAATGTTAGGAATGAAAAAGAATAGGAAGTTGAGCATGACATGACTTTACAATGTATATAAGTTTGTACATAAATTAAATATTATATCTAGATAGACACAATACATTGAGGGTTTCATCTCTTGGTAGTGGGATTAGGAGTGGTGGAGGGGTCCAAGTTTTCATGTCCGGGAATCTGGGTAGATGGCAGTTTATTCATCAAATTAAGGTGAAATTTTAAAAACAGAATTCAAAATATATGGAACCTAGGAGGAGCAGCAAGTTTTAAAGGAAACTGTTTGCCTTAAGGCCAATGAATTGAAAAGCGACTAAGCTCAGGATAACAGTAAAAGCTGGAACTCCAGGAGACAAGATGTGAGTTCTTGAAAGAGGCTGGGAAGTTAACAGAAAGCTGGGAGAAAAGCCCAGGAAAAGTGCCATCACAAAAGTACAGGAAGGAGTGAGTTTCTAGCTGAGGTGGTGAACAGTGGCTCATGCCACAGACAGATCAAGTCACATAATGACGGAAAACCACCCAGTGGGATGGTTGTAAACTTAAGAACAGGAGTGTAGACTCTTTTTTCAAAAAGCTTCACCTGTGAAAGAGAAGTGATTGTAGGCAAGGGATTTCTCATTATCATCATCATTATTATGACTACTACTACAATGATGAAAGAGACTTAAGGATCTTTATATGAAAAGGAAAAGTAGTAGGGGAGGAACTAGAGATTTAGTTAACAGAGAATGATGGATGCAACAGAGTTCTTGCGAACAGCGAAGAGGGGGAATATCTTACCAATGCCCTGAGGCTTCCCTCATAGCTCAGTTGGCAAAGAATCTGCCTGCAATGCAGGAGACCTGGGTTCGATCCCTGGGTTGTTAAGATCCCCTGGAGAAGGGAAAGGCTACCCACTCCAGTATCCTGGCCTAGAGAATTTCATGGACTGTGTAGTCCACGGGGTCACAAGGAATCAGACACAACTGAGCGACTTTCGCTTCACTTTCAATGCCCTGGACAACTCTAAGGGGCACAAAGCATGTTGTCCTCTGTGAGTAATAAATGTGGATTTAGCCAACTAAAGCACGACTCTAGGGGTTACCGTTTACACAGAATACAACTTGTGTCTCCAGAGTTGTGCATGGCTGGCAACCCTGGAAATGCAGAGCATACATGGAGGAATTGCTCAATTCACCTTTATTCCCCTGAGTGACAGTTAAACTGCGTCTAACCCATTGAAGCTCTTCATACTGAGATCAAGGGTAACTATTAGGTGCTCACACTATTTGACAAGTACAATTGACAAAGAAGTAGAGCTTAGTGCTCTGTCTCACCAACCCAATTATCTTTCAGTACCATTCAACACACATTTATTGAGCACGCCTATGCCTCACTCAGGAGTATGCTAGGCTTTAAGGAAAGCAGAAAAGATGCTAAACAGTCAGTAGCCTCAAACTAATTATAACCTGGTTTGAAAGACAAAACATATCTACTCACTCAAACTGTTAGGAGATACTGCAAAATAATGTGTGAGCGAAACAAGCGCTAAAGGTTAAAAGAGTTTCATTTAATTGAGAGAAAAGGAAATTTAAGATCATCTTGTTTACTGGTTTTCAAACTGTGCTTCCTGGAACCCTGGGGCTTCGTGGCGTTGCTGCAGGAGTTTCACAAAGAATGATGTATTCTCTGCCAAACACTGAAGATTTAAATTGCTCCTGGAGGTTCACCACGGCAATGTTTGTAATAACAAAAAATTAGAAACAAACTAAATGTCTTTCAATAGGGGTCTAAGTAAATTATGGTGCCTTCATACAATAGCATACTAAATAGTTGCTTTTAAAGGAAAAAGAAATCTGTATGTATTGTTAGAGAAAGATGTTCAAGATCTATAATTAAGTGGAAAATGTAAGTTGCAGAAAAATATGCATAATGTAATCCTATGTGTATAAAACAAGAGATATGTGTATGTACATGCATGTATATAGATGTGCATACCTTGTTTATACATTAAGTATTATTTCTGGAAAGATACAATGTATTGAGAGTTTCTCTTGGTGAGGCTGGGAGGCTGGGAGTGGTATTGAGAAGAAATAGAAAATTATCAATCTAGGCTAAACTTTATTTTATTGAGAGAAAGGAATTTTTTTGAGATTGAGGAAACTTTATTGAGATTGAGGAATACTGTGACTTATCCTAGGTCACACAGGCAGTTTAGTCAAAACCAAAACTGAAACCCAATCTCTGGATCTGTTATTTACTTCTCGCCCTACTTCAGGACAAGATAACTATGGACAGGAATCGTTTACAGAAGCAGTCAGTATTTCTTGCCTCTATTTCCAACATCCCCCCTCTTTCTCTATCACAATTCATCTCTCATTTATTTCCTATCCTGTACACACTAGCTTTTCTCTTTCATATGTCCAGTTGACTCATCAAGCAGGGCTGCTCAAAGTATCTATGAACTGTTGTACTGAAGAGGATTTTAGGCCATGAAGGACCAAGTCTGTCTTCTCTTTGGGCCGTGGGGCAGCCAATGGGAGACACATTTAGTGTGTACTGGTTCAGTTGAAATCCCCATAGAGTTCACAGGTTCCCTGGGCAACAGCGGTTCCATACCCAAGCAGGAGATGCCTCTAGGTGTGATTTTGCTCTGCTCTCCCTCCATGTGGGACCTCAGGTAATTTGCAGGGCTCTTCTGTGCCCAAGTTTCCACATTTGTAAACAGGGACATTGTTTGAGCCTCTCACCTTACTCTGGGTTGCTGAGAAAATAGAATGATAGAATGGACATTGGGCTGTAATATTTCTTATCATTTTAGGGGGGATAATATATTATGATAGAGTCAGAATCCAAGCTCTGTCCCTCCCTAGTGTGTGGCTTTAGGCAAGTTGTATGCCTCTGCATACAGCCTTTTTCTGTTAAATGAGAATGAGCCCCTGGTGGCTCAGTGGTAAAGAATACGTCTGCCAATGTAAGAGACACAAATCAGATCCCTAGGTCTGGAAGATCCCCTGGAGAAGGAAATGGTAACCCACTCCAGTATTCTTGCCTGGAAAATCCCATGGACAGAGCAGCCTGGAGGGCTATAGTCCATTGGGTCACAGAAGAGTTGGACCTGACTTACCAAGTATGACAACAACAATAACCCCTAACTCCTAGAGTTACTTTCAGGCATAAATGAGATAATGGATACAAAGGGTTTAGCTCAATGTCTGACACAGGAAGCACTCAAATATGGTTAGTTTTTTACTATTTCATTGTTGTTACATTTTAAAATGTTATTTGCTGTGTGTTTGGATCTATCCATAGAAGGTCACTTCAACCTTGTCTCATTTTAGAGTCATTAATATTATTCCAGATTCTCCTGTGAACATTAAGCAAACCAAGAAATCCATTTTACGTCAAGAAATCAAGCTATTACTTCTGTTAAGTTATGTAAGTATTTATTTTTATTAAGCAAATATCATGTGCAAGATTCCAGGCTAGGCTTTGGGGATACAGAATGAAAATGATACTGTCCCTGCTCTCAAAATGTTTTGATTCCAGTGGGTTCATCTGTCATTCTCAAACTCAAGTGATGGTTCCTGGCCCAGGCAAAACTAATGGTATACCTTGTAGACACAGGATGAAGCATAGCCATGCCAGCAACAATTGATTTGCAGGCCACAGAGGCAGCTTGAATTATATAACTCAGATTTCCTCCAACTTTTTGATTTCAGGATCTTCTTACACTCTAAAAGGTATCAAGGATCCTAATAAGCTTTCTAAAATATGGGTTAGAGTTAGGAAACTGGACAGATTCTTGCAAAATAATGAAACTGTGCCACTATCTTATACCATCCACAAAAATTAACTCAAAATGGATTAAAGATTTTAAGACCTGAAACTGTAAAATTCCAAGAAGATGACCAGGGGGTTAACTCCTTGACAGCTATCTTGGTAATGATTTCTTTCTTTCTTTTTTTTTTTTTAATTTTGGCACCAAAATCAAAGGCAACAGAAGCAAAAATAAACAAGTGGGACAACATCAAACTAAAAAACCTGCACAGCAAAGCATCATCAAGAGAATTAAAAGACAACCTATGGAATGGGAGAAAATATTTGAAAATCATATCTCTGATAAGGGGTTATTATCCAAAATATATAAAGACTCATAAATTCCAGTAACAAAACAAAGATCCCCAAATAATCTAATTAAAAATGAACAGAGGAACTGAATAGACATTTTTCCAAAGAGGACATAGAAATGGCCAAAAGGTACATGAAAAGATGCTCAACATCACTAATTTTTAGGAAATGCAAAGCAAAACCACAATGAGGTACCATATCATGCCTGTTAGAATGGCAGTCAAGAAGGGGACAGAGGATAACAAGTGTTTGGTAAGGTAACTGGAGAAAGAGGAACTCGTCCACTATCAGTGGGAATATAAATTGTTGCAGCCACTGTGAAAAACGGTGTGGAGGTTCCTCGAAAGATTAAAAACAAAACCATGATACAGCAATTTCACTTCTGGGTATATGAAAAAGGAAATGAAAACAGAGTATATGAGGAATATCCATCAATAGAAAAATTGATAAAGAGTATGACACCCTCACAGTGGAATATTATTGAGAAAGGAGAAAAATTCTGAGACACCATAGATGGACCTCGAGGGCATTATGCTAAGTGAAATAAGCCAGATAAAGACACATACCACATGGAATACATACGTGGAATCTGAATAAAAAGTCAAACTCATGGAAACAGAGAGTAGAAAAGTGGCTACCACCTAGAGGGACAGAGGAGATAGGGAGAGGTTGGTAAAACAGTTCAAACTTTCAGCTATAAAATGAATAATATCTGGGGATTTGATGTATAACATAGTGACTATAGTTGATAACATTGCATTGTATAATTGAAATATACTAAGAGAATGGAACTTAAATGTTCTCACCAAAAAAAGAAAAAGGAAAAAAACAAAAGGATAAACATGTGAGGTGATGGAAATGTTATTTAACTTGGTAGAAGAAGTCCTTTCATGGTGTATATAAGTATCAAGTGACAACAATTTTTAATATCTTAATATCTTTTAATATCTTGAAGTTTGTCAATTATATCCCAACAAAAGTGAAATAAAATAAAATATAAAATAGTGTTATAGTTATTGTTGTTAATTGTATTAGAAATTAAAGCAGAACCATTTAAAATATTTATTCTAACTAACATGTTAATTATCATTCATATTAACATATTAAATAATCTATTAATTAAATTAAAATTTAAAATTATTAAAAATAAGAATAAACCAATTACATGTTAATAAAAATAACATTTTTGAAAAATAACTTATAGCTATGGCTGTTATAGAATAGATGATAACTTGTTGAGTTTAACTTATCTTTGGAGAAGAAGAAAGTGAAAAAATGACTTATTCCATGATGGTGAATAGACTCTTCTAGCAGTGGTACCAGGATGACTATTCATGATGTGTGATTCAGTCATATGTATACCCATCCAGACATCTTTGTGGCTTAGGTTTTGAGGCTATCAATCTTATCCCAACCTCACACTGTCCTCTTTTTCTCTGTCATTGAGAATTGCCTGTTCAAGGATGTTCCTAAGGGATGAAGGTTATATGTTGAGTAATGGAGAAAGCCGAATCACTTGGAAATTCTGACGTTTGGGTTTTCTAGCCAAAGACGTTGGATGAGACATTATTAGCAGCCATAAATGTAGCCTGAGACAGACAGAGCATAGCCTCAGCACCATGCAGGAAGACAGAGGAGATTAACTTTCTAAAATTCCACTTTCATTAAAAGCAGTTCAACAACCAAATCCAAACATCACATTGCCACCTTGCTTCTTGTCAGTTAGTCTTACTTCGCTCAAAACACTGTGAGTTTCCTAAGCCTGAACATGTTTCTTATAATTCTGCTCTTTCCCTTTTTCTTGAACATAATGTTTAACTCAGTGTTAAATACTTAGCTGGTCTAACGTATCCAAAGTGAAAGCCATCGCCTTCTTTCTGCTGTTTTCTTCTCTATATCCCAGTGGCTGTGTATAGTATCATCATTTCCCCAGCTATCAAGGATAGAAAAACGTAGTCATCTTTGATTTTTTTTCTCCTTCTCTCTACTGGGTCTAGTTTTACAAAAAGTCTGAACATGATGAGGTAGAAACATGTAATGATTTTGCAGTTCACTGTTTTCAACAATGTTCTGCTGATCTTCCCTTCTCTCTCCCTTAAAACATCCTCAGCTGATCACACAGACTTTGGTTACTTTTTGTAGCTCAGAACTGACTCATTTTCAGTTACCTAAAAGTCTAATCCAGGTCAAATCTACCTTAACTTTTGTTTCTGACTCATATTACGTCACCTAACCTACAGATCAAGTTTGCCCCAGCTCTGGAGTGACCCCAGCTGGAGGGTCAGGCCCCAAGTTGGGAGCCTCTTACCATTCCTAAGTGGAATCTTAGGACTTTGATAATTAGTGAATGGCTGTGTGTCTCCTCTTCATCCCTTTCCATGTGGAAATGTTTATTGAGATTATCCTGCTCTTGTCTCTTTACTGTTTATTAGGTGTGTAGGGGGAAAAAGCTTATTATTTCATGTACAGGTCTTTGGATCAAAATGGACATCATCCAGACCGAATGTAGAGTATCACAAGGTCTTGAACTTTGGGCCTAGTCTCATAAATAGATAGGAATTTTGGATTGTCTCTTGTGGGGACAGGATAAATACAGGGTACAGAAAGGAGGGAATGGTATTATGCTATCAAAGGGGTAGAGGGTGACAGAATGTATTCTTTTTTAAAAAATTTTTATTGGAGTATAGTTGATCTACAATGTCGTGTTAGTTTCAAGTAAACAGCAAAGTGAATCAGTTTTGCATGTACATATGTACTCTTTTTTAGGTTCTTTGCCCATATAGGCCACTACAGAGAACTTAGTAGTGTTTCCTGGGTGTTATTTAGTGGTATTTAGTAGTGTTCCCTACAGGAGGTTGATAGATTGTATTCTTGTTCACAATATTTGCCGCTCCTCCCTCAGGGAAACTACACATGCCTGCCCAATGACCCCAGGTTTGCCCATGTGACTTACAGTGGACAACAAAATAAGGGCAAATGTGGTATGTGCCATTTTTGAACAGAAGAACCGAAATACCTAAAGTCACGATACTCAGACCCCAGAGTGAAGAGAACTCCTAGCAGAGCCCCAGTTGAGCCCCATCAGACCTCAGCCTACATGTAATGTGAACCAAAAACAGGTTTAGTGCCATGAGCTACCAACACGAGGGGGCTGTTTGTTATCACTTACAACAGCTAAACTTGCTAGACCTAAGTTGCTTGCATCCTTCAATGGCTTGCTTGTCTTGTGTTTCCTCTCCTCCTCAGCCTTTGATTATTTAAGGCCACTAAGTTGAAACTGGATGGACTTTGCATTGAATCCTTGCTCCATCATGATTTATTTGTGTGATCTTGGGCAAGTTACTTGACTTCTCCTCTCATCAGGGCATCTTAAAAATGAAGCAAAGGATATTAGGATATTATTTTGATTAAATAATTAATATCTCATCCATGTCTGGCATAATAAAAGCACTGGATAACAGTTTTCTACTCAACTCTATTTTTTTCACCCAAGAGGTGGGTAGAATTCATCATTGATTTAATTTTTTTGTTTTTGTTGCTCTTGGAATTTCCCAGGGACACTTCTTTTTTTTTCCCCCCAACGTTTCATATTTATTACTGAGTCTCAGACTGATAGTGAGGAAATAAGAAACATCAGGAGCCAAGCATTACAGTAGTCGTGTTCTCACGGTGATTTGGCTGCTTAAAAAAGTGGTCTTAACATGTGTGCCACTTTTATGTGCGGCTTCTTATAGACCCAGCTTGGTTCTTCTCCAATGTCTTCTCTTGGAGTTGTACCTGATTTTATTGCCAGTTTTCATTCAAATCCATTGAGGAATGGGATGATTCTGCTTTTGTTTCTTGGCCAGGAAGCGCTTGATCCTGAAAGTCTTATGAGAAGCCATGGTGAGGAGAGAACTCAACCACACATAGGATGGCGGAGAAGAGAAAAGACTCCCAGGAACACTTCTAGCTTCTGCTTTTTACTTCAAAGATTTAAGAAATATGGTTACTACTTCCAAATATGTGCTATTCTTACTAGTAGGAGAGCTAACTTACACTGTTCTCCCCCTCCACCTCTGAAGTCTCTATGCACTTTATTTGTAATTTCACAATATAATAAAGCTACAGGCTTTTGTATTTAAGACTCATCCTCATCCCCATATGCTATATTCTAAGTTCTATGAAAGCAGAAACTATATTTTACTGCTGATAACTGTGCAGGACCTAGAATACTGTCATATATGACAGTTCACAAAATCAGTAAACAAATGATGAAATTAGTTTAAGGTTATTTGGGCGTGTGTGTGTGCTCAGTCACTTCAGTTGTGTCCAACTCTTTGCAATCCCTTGGACTGTAGCCTGCCAGGCTCCTCTGTCCATGGGATTCTCCAGACAAGAATACTGGAGTGGATTGCCATGCCCTCCTCCAGGGGTCTTCCCGACCCAGGGATCAAACTTGAGTCTCCTGCAATGCAGGAAGATTCTTTACCCACTGAGCCACCTGGGAAGCCCTCAAGGCTATTTGAGTACAGAGATTTTTCTTTGAGTATGTGCCCCACTGATCTATCAAAATAGAGAAGCTTTATGTCTCAATCTTCCATAGACAGACCTTCTTGGAAGAGGCCTGACTGGTTCCCTTCACAAATTATGGCATGTGTCTGAGTGAGGCATGCAGAGCAAAGGCTCTCATTTAAAATATTTTCTCATGGTTAGAAAATATCATTTGGAAACTTAAAAGCTGTAGACGGTTTTTTAAAAATAAATAAAAAATTTTGAATTGTACATTGCTTTTGTTTTTAACCAAACTGAAGTTCCTAGCTGATTTCTGTTTGTTTGTTTTCTCTGGGAACCAAGTAGCTTCACTACACCCAAGCGTGTATCATTTCACGACAATGACTCAGAAAGCAGTGCAGATGTCATGGCTTACCTAGTCCCTAAAAAATGCCTACCATGCAGGAAATGAAATAAGGTTCCTGGACTCAGCAGAAATGGGGTGAGGATAAAGAGGCTGCTTTGAATTTGTGGGCTTTCCCAAACTGCTTTGGAAATATCTCATGCAAATCCAAACAGTATCTGGGTCACAGATAGTTTTTGACCAGTAACTTCTGAATATACTTTTGGTCTTCTAAAATATATAGAGGTAATGGACCTATTTGGAAGATAAAATAATTTGAATAATTTAGATAGTTTGATACCTTTCTACCAATAAGGATCTTTTTCCTAACTGTCATTCTAGGAACAATTTTTCAAGGCCAAAATTCTATCGTGCTGAGCAACAAATAAAATCCAGTCATCTAGTGCTTTTACCAACAACTTAAATATGCACGACCTATTGTTTCTGAATATGTCTTTTTTGTGCCTATATATATATATATATATAACAATTTAGTCCAGCTTTTAAACCAAGAAACAGCTTGCTGAAAACATGAATTGTATCATTGTATTTGACGAAACATTCAGTCTGTAACTCATTACTTTAGAAGCCTGTCAAAAGCTATTTAGAAACTTTTTCTTTAGTCTTGGTAATAACAAACCAAAAGTACCTAGAATTCTATGGGACATAGACTGTCAGGAAATGTTGAATGCACCATTTTGTTGGGGAAAGCAGAGACTTTTACAAGAAGACTTCAATATGCAAATAGAGAAAAGTTTAAAATATGCAAATTAAAAAGATTTAAGAAAGGGAAGGATTTAAGAAGAGAGAAATCAACATGCAAAGCAAATTATTTCATACCTCATTTTGACACCCTGGCTTGGATACTATTCTGAAAATGGGGTTGTTAAATGTCTGCCATGATAGAGAAGTTTTTCGGGGGAAATCCCAAAGATGACCACAGCCTAAAAATGCACAGCTTAGAGGGGAGTTTCCAATGGACTTGGCCATTGGCCAAGCCCCAGGTCACTCATTCAAATTACTCCCCACAGTACAATTAAATGCTTGCCCTGGTCTAGCATGGCACTTATGCATAGAAAATAGGAGTTAGCACGAGGAGTCCTCCAGCAGGAGAAATGAACTGTGAAGGAGAGAGCAAGAGTCTTACTCAAGGACCTCAACTAATATACTGCTGAAGATTATCAGCTCTTACTGAATTTGCATCTACATGTTATAGCTTGCCTATTTGGGGCTCCGGTAAAAACCAGCACCAACAAATGACTATAAGATTGTTCGTCATACAATACAGTTTTTTTCTTTTTCTAATTTGTGGGAAAGGTGAAGAACCATCTGTAGGCATCTTTTATATATACGCAGTAGGCATACAGAAAGTGAAAAGGAGAAAAAAATAAACTTTCAGACTAAACATCATGACATTTTGACACTGAGTACTTTACTGACATTTTAGTTCCCACCATCACATTTCAAGTCAAGTGTAGAAGTGTTTTATCCAGTAACAACAAAGCAAAAATAGAGCAAGAATGGGGCTTGGAGTCTGATGGACTTGAGCTTAAATACTGCTTCTGATTATGGGCAAATCATTGAAATTTTGTGAGCCTCGGTTTCCTCATCTTCAAGATAAAAATGAATGCTAATACGTTTCTCTTTCAGTTATTGTGAGATTGAATGATCTGAATTAGAGAACCAGACTACATCTCTCAAAGACATGAAATCTGACTTTTTTTTTATGTTCCCAATGGTTGGCAAAGAGTAGACATTTATAAACGTTTAATGAACGAGTGAACAAATGACATAGTAAAGCATTAGCAGGTACAAGCCTGGCTCAATAAATGTAAGTGCTCAACAAACATTACTTTTCTCTGGGTAAGGTAGCAGTGCGATTACTTGCAAAGTGCAGCATTAGATATTAACTCACTCCCTCCACACCAGGACTTAAATTTTGACCTAGATGAGAATAAAACAGGCAACATTGCCAAGTATAGAATTGCCATTTGAGGGGAAATGTAGTGAAGAACAAACTTTATCATGACAAAATCTTTTGCATAAGTGAGATATCATTTTTCTGCTGAATTCTGCAGTTTGGCCATGGGGACGCAGTTGTATTCTCTCAGTAATTATTTATTCCTTTAAATGAACACCTAGTTTTCTGGGGAATTTGTTCAAGATAAACATACCTCAGAATATTCTCCTGAATTAGACTGTTATTTGCCATATTTTTCATGTGAAAAGTCTGAGCAGATTATTAAATTGGAGTCACCTATTTGTCATTCAATATTCTAGCAATTTAAAAATCATGTAATTTAAATAAATGTTTAGATGATTATTTCCATATACGTGATTATTGTATTTGTTATATTATACACAATGGGCTTAATTTTTCATTTCATTGTAAAGGATACTGTTATTATATCTTAAGCCATGTAATTTTCTTTTTTCTTTTTTTTTGGTCAACAGAAACACTGAGAAAAATAACATTTCCAACATACATCAGAATTACTTTGAATATCTGTTTATAAATTATGTTAAGAATAAGAGTATAAAAAGTATCATATAAATGACATAAGGGGGAGTGAATGCATGAATTGAATTTTATTTATATAGGAGTTTCTTTTCAAATAATCTATACAGGAAGGATGAGTTAATGTCATTTTCCTGAAGTTATGCTCTCATTCTTGAAAACACACTCTGTGTTAGCAATCTTAGGGCTTGCTTTTTAGTAAGTCAAGACGTCACTGGAGTAATCATAAATCTCTATACATGATGGAAATTTTGAGTTAATTGGCATTACAAATTCTTGGTGTTATAACTCAGGACTGGCATTGATGAGTATGACTTTTTCAAGACAGACAGGCATGGACTATAAGAATGAATTGTATATCCAAAATGTATACCCTTGTGCTCCGACTACAAAATTAAATGTTACTAAATTCACAGAAAGTTCTTGAGTGAACCTAAAAGGGGGGTGAAGGCAGATTCATTGAGAAAGAAAGGGCAACATGTAAGAGTACAAAACTCAAAATCAAGAGGAAAAACATGAATTATTTTGAGCGGAAATGGTGAAGAACTATTATAATCTTCCACATCATAGCAACTAAGTATTTTGGGCTATCTTCCATTATAAACAGAAAAATACAGAGCAGATGATAGATTTATTTTTTGGGGGGCATAGATTTATAGCTTTTAAATTCAGAATCTAGAAAAATGAACCAGGAGATGGGCACATTTTTCTGACTCATGAAAGGGAAACTGATGGAAACTGATGACTTCACTCAGCCTTAGAAGTTATAACTTTAAGATCTGTAAGGCTTTCCTTTGCCTAATGATATAGAGGTATTCCATAGATGTTATTGGAGTCACACTTTTACATCTTCACCTTGGGAACATGGTATATATAAATCCCTATTATCATAGATAATAGCAGATAATAGCAATAAAAGACCATTGAAGATGCTTGGACTTTTAGCCACTATAGCTTTTGAATGAGAACTCTGCAACTATCATAACAGCTCTGTTCCAAGGAAGTGGTCATAAACAACACAATGGGCCAAGACCCAAGCCCTCCATGGATCTGGAATTACTTTCACTACTACAAGGCACAGGCCTTGTATTTAAGAATATAGAATCCTTTTGTGCATGCTTATACACATGGATCACAATAAACTGTGTTGATCACAATAAACTGGAAAATTCTGAAAGAGATGGGAGTAC
Organism: Cervus canadensis; assembly: GCF_019320065.1. Classification (NCBI taxonomy): domain Eukaryota; kingdom Metazoa; phylum Chordata; class Mammalia; order Artiodactyla; family Cervidae; genus Cervus; species Cervus canadensis. Next base: position 25,141,255 of record NC_057400.1, read on the forward strand.
CAGACCACCTGACCTGCTTCTTGAGAAACCTGTATGCAGGTCAGGAAGCAACAGAACTGGACATGGAACAACAGACTGGTTCCAAATAGGAAAAGGAGTACATCAAGGCTGTATATTGTCACCCTGCTTATTTAACATAAATGCAGAGTACATTATGAGAAACGCTGGGATGGAGGAATCACAGCCTGGAATCAAGATTGCTGGGGGAAATATCAGTAACCTCAGATATGCAGATGACACCACCCTTATGGCAGAAAGTGAAGAGGAACTAAAGAGCCTCTTGATGAAGATGAAAGAGGAGAGTGAAAAAGTTGGCTTAAAGTTCAACATTCAGAAAACTAAGATCATGGCATCTGGTCCCATCACTTCATGGCAAATAAATGGGGAAACAGCGGAAACAGTGGCTGACTTTATTTTTCTGGGTTTCAAAATCACTGCAGATGGTGACTGCAGCCGTGAAATTAAAAGACGCTTACTCCTTGGAAGGAAAGTTATGACCAACCTAGATAGCATATTGAAAAGCAGAGACATTACTTTATCAACAAAGGTCCATCTAGTTAAGGGTATGGTTTTTCCAGTGGTCATGTATGGATGTGAGAATTGGACTATAAAGAAAGCTGAGTGCCGAAGAATTGATGCTTTTGAACTGTGGTGTTGAAGAAGACTCTTGAGAGTCCCTTGGAGGAGAGTCCCTTGCAAAGAGATCCAACCAGTCCAACCTAAGGGAAATAAGTCCTAAATATTCAGGACTGATGCTGAAGCTGAAACTCCAATACTTTGGCCACCTCATGCAAAGAATTGACTCATTGGAAAAGACCCTGATGCTGGGAGGGATTGGGGGCAGGAGGAGAAGGGGACGACAGAGGATGAGATGGCTGGATGGCATCACTGACTCGATGGACATGAATTTGAGTAAACTCTGGGATTTGGTGATGGACAGGGAGGCCTGGTGTGATGCAGTTCATGGGGTTGCAAAGAGTTGGACACAACTGAGCGACTGAACTGAACTGAACTCATACACGTGGATAATGAAGCCTTCTTCCACTGATCACATTAATGTGATTTCCTATATTTTAGGAAGAGGCTTCATTTCAATTCCTATGACAGTCTCCAGTTTCTTATTGGGAATAGAAGTCCAACCAAAGCCAGCCTGTTCCCCTGGGGCACTGGTAGTGTGCTAAACCTCAGCCAACTACTTACTGTCAGGGGCCACAGCGTGTCTTTGTTTATCATTTCCCACTCGTCTTGCCACAAAGCCCTGGTTTAAGGATTTCCACTCTAAGTGGCATCCAAATTATATTGTTGTAGTAGATACTGTTTGTGCTTTGCCCAGATCCACTCTTTTGGGTTGACATTCCTGCTACAAACTGCGCTGAGTCCCCCCAAATTTATATGTTGAAGTCCTAACTCCCAATATGGTGGTATCTGGAAGTGGGGCTTTGGGAGTTAATTAGGCTTAGATGAGATCGTTAGAGTGGGGGACTCCACCATGGGATGTCTTCTTATAGGAAGAGGAAGAGAGAGCAGCGGGCTTGCTCTCTCTCTCTGCCATGGAAACACAGTGAAAAGGCAGCTGTGTGCAAGCCAGGATGAGGGTTCTCACTCAGGGACCAAACTGGCCAGCACCTTGATCTTAGACTTTCCAGCCTCCAAAACAAAATTCCTGTTTCTAAGCCAACCAATCCACGGTATTTTGTTATGGCAGCCCAAGCTGACTAATACAGTATCTACCCCTCAGCTACTGAGAAAACCAGCAGCTGGGGCTCACAGTTATGTCCCTCACTGAGCACTGCTTTGCCCAAGGTTACAATCCTTTCTAAACAGAAGGCCAAGGCCAGAATGGGCAGCTACAAAGATTCAGCTCTTTTGCCTAATTTTGTGAAACTCCCAGTGGCCATCGCAGCCTCCCCTGAAGAATTAGCTAAAAACTCAATCACAAGCAGAGTGCTGGCCAACTCCTTCCTTTGTCTAATCTTGGCTTCCTCCCTTCCATGCAGGTCTCGCCCCTGAGATCACCTTCCAGTGAACCTTCTGCATGGCCCTCATTGACTCAGAATCTATTTCCAGGGAATCCTATTTAAGCTAGCCATGATCCCGTAATTGTGAATAGTATCATTTCTCATCAACTTTTAATATTCTGCCTCACCCATCAGAATCCTAAGCAAAAAAGTTATTCTGGTTACTTGTTAACAGCAAGTTATTTGTTTAATCCTAAGCTAAAAAGTTGACAAAGAATCAATCCTTCATCTTAGAAATCTAGGTCTCTTTCTTCTTGCCTAGTCTCCTCTTCTCAGTATCTAGTTCCCTCTTGCTTTAGGCTCTTAACCCACCTCTACCCATCTGCTCCATGTGCCAACAAGGTGGCAACTACTTTCTTCTCATCAAATCCTCCATCATCAGATAATGCTCTCATCTAGGCCTCAAGGTGGACATTTGAGTCAACCAGTTCACAAGTCTACAAGTGAAGTAATAGTAGATAATTGGTTTTTGCCAGGTTATTTTTATGAAGGGTCTTTTCTCTTTTTTCTTTTCTCTCTACTTCCATCCTTCCCTCTCTTTCCTCCCTCCCTCCCTTCCTTCTTTCTTTTCTTTCTTTCAAAATGTGGGAATGGGATATTTCCAAGGACAGAGACACCAAATGGCATGCTAAGGCATCTGAAGTGTTAGCCACCAGCTAACTCCACACTACTATTTTTCCTTTATATTTTATCCTTTTCAAAATTTCTTCTTTTGTCTACTTCTGAATCCAACATTTCTCTAAAAGCACTATATTTTTTCACAATGGTGCTCTTGAAAGCCATAGTGAAGGTTCAAACAGAGAACAGGCAAGAAGCGATGTGATTGGGAATTGGGCCATGTGTACTAATGCTGTGTTCCCTTAGATACCTATTTATCTAACTTTCCTGGTGATGGTTGGCCTGTCTTCCCCAGACTGGATGCCATGCAAAGTCATGTTCAGAGAAACTCCAGTCCAACTTTAGGAGCCACAAGAACAGTATAGATATTTACTATAAGTAAAAAGGAGAAATGAGTTTTACAGTATGTATCACACAGAAAATTTCTGAAGAGTCATTAGGCTTCTCTGCGTCTCCCTAAAATCTCCTCCTCCATGTGTCTCCCCTCTCCACTCCAGTGTAGTCCCCTCACTGTTTTGCTGACGTGGCCTCTTGTCTACACTGCATTTTCATATTCTACCCTCCCCAAGTGGGCCTGCTCTGCCTGGCTCCCTGGAAAGGGATATGTAGTCTTTGGCTCTGCCTTTTTCCCTGTGAGAATTCACATGCTTTTTTCCCCAGAAATTCTGCTGAATAACATTCCCACTCCTATCATACAACTAACTGACCCATTGACTCATCCACAGAGTACAGTACCACAGGAATCTGACAGACAAAAATAGCCATGTCCTTCTCTAGGGCCAGGAATCATAGCTGCAAGAAGAAAAGACAGGAAAGAGAAAGGGAGAGAGTTCAAGTCTGATTAGTTCTCTTAGAAGAGTGAAGATGTCTTTAACTTCTTTAAAAGAAATCCTTACCCCCACCTCCCTTTTATTTATAAAACATCAGATACATAGTAGGTATTCATTTCACAGCCTTCCCCAGTGGCTCCGCAGTTAAAAATCCACCGGCAATGCAGGAGCCACAGTTTCGATACCTGGGTCAGGAAGACCCAGGGCATGGAGTAGGGCATGGCAACCCAGGCCAGTGTTCTCGCCTGGAGAATCCCATGGACAGAGGAGCATATCAGGCTAGTGTCCATGGGGTTGCAAAAAGTCACACATCACTGAAGCAGCTGAACACACATGTACACACTTCATGTTGGTTATCGAATATCATTCTGCAAAAAAGACAAAAGGAAGAGATTTCTATCTAATCTCAAGTAGACTTTATGTAAATTTTTGAAATCTTGTGAATTCCCTTAAAACTTATCCCTAATCAAATATATTTATGGTAAAAAATAAGCAAATATGGGATTATCTATCACGTTGTGTTATTTGGATTTCTGCTACTGGCTAGTTATGAGTTGACTGTACTAATAAAAATCTAAAACAAATGCAAGATCAAAATCAAGATAGAGGGAAGAGGAGTAACATTTTTTGAGTATACACAGTAAAGCTAGCTGCTGTCCACATATATTACTTCATTTATATTGCAGTAATCGCTGAAGGATGTGCTGTTGTCTTATTTTTTGAATGAGGAAACTGAGGCTCAGAGTGGTAATGTAACTTGCCCAGTGTCACACGAACAAAAGCAATAAGGTGGACTTGCACTCAGATCTGTCAGGCTCCCAAGTCTGTGATCTTTATCCACTACAACACGCAGTCTTTTGATTCTGGATTTTATTCTACTTTGGGGAGTTGTCTTGGGCTTACTCTAGCTATTTTGTAGATGATGAAGAGTCATTTCTGTCTAGTTAAGCCTTAAACACCAAAGAACAAAGTACATCATATTTCTACATATGAAAAGCCATTTGGAGTGTAGTATAGAGGATTGTCGTTTCGAAGCACTCTCACACATAGTAATTGCTGACCCAGTACAAGAATCTAACACAAATTGCCAGAGTCTTATTTATTATATTGTACGCAAGCCAGAAAACCTAGAAATCCAGTTCGGTATTGGCTTTCCAACTCCTGAGCTGAAAGGGAGCCAGGTAAAGCAAGCTGCCTTTCTCATTGTGTTTTTTCCAGAGGCCCCAAGCTAAGGCATCAATCACATTCGCCCCTTTATTCCAACTTGAGTTGTAAAGTGTGAGAGTGTGATTCAGCCCCTCTTGTTTAATGTCTACTATTTTATTCTACTACCTCATTCTTTTTTTTTTTTTTTTCTTTTTGTTCCACTTTTAGCTCAAGTTTCTGGGCATATAAAAATAAAATGTAAAATGTGATAGGTGCATGCTTTAGTGATTTACAGAGGTGGATTCCAACTTCCTTTTAAGGCCAGAACTATGGATTTTGCTTTTGTTTTATTGTTTCTTATCTATCCAACTGGGCTGTAAGTTTCCTTTAGGACAGGATCCAGGTCTCATTCATCTTTGTAGCCTCCTGTCTCTCTCCCCAGAGAGTGGCTTTTCCCAGTATCTTGCACATTGGAGACCTTCAATAAATGCTTATTGAAATACATGTGTGAATAAATGCAGATGATAGAGGCATAGAGTTCTATTTTTGTCCAATGCCATAAAAGGCAGTGACTCTGTCTCAACGGTTTAAAAACTTTTGTTGTGATCTAAATAAGTTTGAATTGTTTAGTTGAAAACTGGCTAAGGCTGCTGTGTCATTTAGGATGCTTTTAGCGGCAAGTAACAGAATAACCAACTAAAAGCAACTTAAGGAATAAGACTAGATGAGATGACAAGACAGCAGGTCTGGAGGAGGTGTGCTACACAAACAGGATCATCAAGGACCCAGGTTCTTGGCATCCTCTGGTTTTGCTTCCCGAGTGTCTCATTGTCACCAGATGGAGATGGATGCTTCATATCCAAACATCTTGTCTTCCTAGAATTTATTTCAAAGGTAGGAAAGAAGAGGCAGAAGAGGATTTCTTGACATATTTTCCCTTTTTGTCAGCGTACTTCCCCTTTCCCCTTATTGACTAGCCAGGATCACTGGCTCATTTTATATCACTGGCCTCAGGTGAACAGAATTGCCACATACAATGATTAACTTGGACAAGCCATGGTTCACCCACTAGGAATTAAGGAAGGTTATACCTTTTCTTCTTCATGGATCACTGCCTTATTGTGGTGAAGGAGCTTATATAACTCAATGAAGCTACGAGCTATGCCATGTAGGGCCACCCCAGTCCGACGGGCCACAGTGGAGAGTTCTGACAAAATGTGATCCACTGGAGGAAGGAATAGCAATCACTCCCATATACAATGGAAAAGACCCTGCTGTGGGGAAAGAATGAAGGCAGAAGAAGAGGGTGACAGAGGATGAGATGTTTGGATGGCATCACTAATTCAATGGACATGAACTTGGGCAAATTCCATGAGATGGTGAGGGACAGGGAAGTCTGGAGAGCTGCAGTTCATGGGGTCATGAAGAGTCAGACACAACTTGGTGACTGAACAACAACAATATCTTTTCCAGGGAAGCCCTGGTGTCTCAGTGGTAAAGAATCTGCCTGCCAGTGTAGGAGAGGTGTATTTGATCCCTGGGTCATGAAGATGTCCTGGAGAAGGAAATGGCAACCCACCCCAGTGTTCTTGCCTGGGAAATCCCATGGACAGAAGAGCCTGGTGGGCTACAGTCCACAGGGTTGCTAAAAGGTCAGACGTGACTCAGAGACAACAACAGCAAATATCCTTTCTAAGGTATCTTTAAGCTAGAGTCCTGTTATCTCCTACTTGAACAAATCAGAAAGAAGTAATGAGTAGGTGTTGGTGAGGAAAACAGCAGTATATGTTACCTCCTGTATGAATTAGTTGTCATAAGCATTTCTGCCAGAGATGTGAGCTAGTTTGTGAAATTCTTAGACCTCAATAAAGGGGCAGGGGGCTCCTATTTCTTTACTGAATACCTGTTACATACATATGTTATTTCATTTGACCCTCACACCATCAACCTAGGAAGCAGGTGTTTTCACCAATTTACAGATGAGGGTACTAAGGCTCAAGGAGATTAAAATATTGCACAAAAGCTAGAGACCATCATGAGATTCAAATCTATATATGTCCTTCTCTAAAATGCATGCACTTTTCTCCATGTTTTAGAGTCTAATAGTTAATTTCACCAGTCAACCTGACAGGACTACAGGGTTCTCAGATATTTAATCAACATTTTTTCGGGTATTTTTGGGAGAATGTTTTTAGATGAGGTTAACATTTCAGTGGGCCATCTGAGTAGGGCAGATTGCCCTTCCTAATTTGGCTGGGCCTCATCCCAACAGTGGAAGACCTAATACATATTCGTGCACTCAGTTGCTCAGTTGTATCCAAATCTTTGAGACACCATGGACTATAGCCCATCAGGCTCCTCTGTCCTTGGAATTCTCAGGCAAGAATCCTGGAGCAGGTTGCCATTTCCTTCTCCAGGAGATCTTCCTGACCCAGGGATCAAACCCGCATCTCTTGCATATTCTGTACTGGCAGCTGGATGCTTTACCACCAGCTCCACCTGGGAAGCCCCAGGGAAACAATAATATTCTGTCGAGTAAGAGAGGTTTCCTTGTACCTGATGGCCTTCAGACTGAAGCACTGGCTCATCCTTGGCCTTGAGCCTGCCAGCCTTCAGACTGGAGCTACACCATTGGTTCTCCTGAGGCTCCAAGTTGCTGAATCACTCTGTCGATCTTGGGACTGGTTATCCTCCATAAATTGCATGAGCCAGTTTCTTATAATTAACTATATGCATGTGTGCGTGCTAAGTCACTTCAGTTATGTCTGACTCTGTGTGACTCCACGGACTGTAACCTGCCAGGCTCCTCTGTCCATGAGATTCTCCAGGCAAGAATACTGGGGTGGGTTGCCATGCCCTCCTTCAGAAGATCTTCCCAACCCAGGGATCAAACCTGCATCTCTTAAGTCTCCTGCATTGGCAGGTAGGTTCTTGACCACTAGCACCACCTGGGAAGCCCCAATTAACTATATACATTTATATAAATTTATACAGAAAGTACTTATATGATACATATGAATAGAAGTAAATAAGTACTTATGCACACATATGCACATCCTAGTGGTTTAGTTTCTCTGGAGAATGCTAACACATGTTAAGAAGCTCTTTTCAGTTTGGGAAGTCTTTATTTTTAAGGACAGCCCAAACCAGCTCTTGAAGTTCTATGACCCAGAAAAGAAAAAAAATCCCAGCCTCTGTTAGGAGTAAAGAAAGCTTAATGGAAAGGTTCTTCAAATAGGTGAGGGGTGGAAAAAGAAGAGATGCTTCAAGCTTTCGGTAGCACTAACATTCTAGAATGCCACATCCTGCACCAAACCAGAGAGTTTTGACTACAGAGCAGCAGTTCTTAATCACTATGGTTAGCCATCCTGATGGGTTTTGATTAGTTATGAATCATTGCGTAAGGCATTTGTTACCTATTGAAATTAAATATTGAAGTTTAACAATCCTTTTTAAAATATAAATTAGAGGAACAAAGTTTTCACTTTCTCTCACTTGCGTTCTAGGATAAAGCAGAGCCTTAGGTGAGAGAGGAATGAATAGAGAGCCAGCCAGCATTTGGAGAATGATCATGCCTCCCACGATGAACCCTGTGCCACCAGGGTGTCTTGACAGGAAAAGAGAGAGAACCACTGCTTGCCCTAGATGGATTCATGGCATCACACTTTTGTGAAGAGCCTCTGGAGGCTGGGGTATTATTCCTCTTATTACTTCTTTCTTGGGATGAGTTAAGCTAGGAAATGGCTTTGCCCTTGAACTTAAAGTCACTCTTTCCTCAAAACATTGATTCTCTGGCACCTATAATAGCATTTCACTATTTGGCAGTCTCTTTGACTGCCCCAAATTCTATCTAAAAGAAAATCCAATATAATGTTTCTATCTTTATTTGGAAGAATAGAAAGGGAACTGTTTAAAAAATAAAGATATCAACATTTTATACAAAAAGGTTAGTTAAGCTGGATATTAATTAATCCAGTCTTAGACTATAAGAGGATTCTTTTTTTTTTTTTTTGTAATAACTGAAAGAATTCTTCTTTATTGTAAAAAAAAAAAAAAAAGACATATTATGGCAGGGTATCAGATTACTTTTTTCCCTAATAAATTTAAAAATACAGAGTGGGGGAAAAAAGTGCAAAATCAGCAAATTGCCCTCCATCTAGCAAAAAAACGGGAAGAGATTTGCCAAAGAAGCTGCCTCCGACAGAAATTAAGCACTCTTCTATTTGATTACATATATTCAATAGAATAACAAGGAGATAGATAGCTTCCCTAGTGGTTCAGATGGTAAAGAATCTGCCTGCCAATGGAGGAGACACAAAGACAGGGGTTTGATTCCCTGGAGAAGGAATCCAGTATTCTTATGCCTGGAAAATTCCATGGACAGAGAAGCCTTGCAGGCTACAGCCCATGAGGTCACATGGAGATGGTAGCTGTGGACAATTCAAGGTCAGGAATTAGTAGCTATGTTTAGGTCAAGGTCAGATCCAGATCTTAAGCTTAATCTTGTCCTCTGGAAGTTCTATAGTTGATTATCTCTGAAGATATATCACTGATTATATAAGGAAGATACTTGATTACAAAATTAATGTTTTATTTATTTAATAAGCTTCAGGTGTTGGGTGTGCTTACAACTCAAATATTTGTTTCAACCACATCTGTTTCTTTTATTCTTTGAATGTAAGGGAATTCTTTAGGGTATGGATTCCTAACACCCTCTCCACCCCGCCGCTGGAATATTTCCTGTTTCGTTTTTAAATTTGAGAACATAGAACTTTTAGTTTGGTGGTGTGTCTTAACCAGGCCCTGTGTTCTTGGTCTATTAAGCACAAAGCATATGAAGCCTGGTTTTCTCAAATCTTACTAATTAAAATCTTCCTTACTATGTAAAGGAATTCAACTGTACTTTTATTTAGCTGGAGTTTTCAGATGCAAAACGATGCAGAATAGAGTAGTTGGTCTGTTTTAGTCTGTATTTAAGAAGGAGAAGGCAAAGAAGAGGAAGAGGCAGAGATGGAGGAGGAGGGGGAGAAAGTGGAGGTGGAGAAGGAGGGAGAAAGGAAAGGGGGGAGAAAAGGGGGAAGGAGGGGAGGAGGGAAAAGAGAGGAGGCAAAGGAGGGAGGCCAGAAGAAGGAAGAAGTCAATAACAACGTGATGCTTTATCTTTGACTCTGGACATTGCGCGAGGCATCTGGATATGGTTTTCTGATTAATGTGATTTTCACTGGTAGCCATTATCTAAAATCATTCAGTATCCACATCCTATGATTCAGCATGCTGGAACATAACCACACCTACAGAGAAACTTAGTGAGTTTGAACCAGTGATAGAGAATTTTACATTTCACCAAAGTTAAACCAAAACAACAAAACACAAGAAACAAAAACAATACCCCCAAATCCAAAATACAGAAAACATTGGCTATTTAAATTAAACAAAGTATAGCAATGTTTTTAAAATAAAACTAATTGAATTTAAAAGATTAACTTGATGATTTGGGAGGATTCTTGCATTCTGTATTACCATATAATATTCTAATGATCGAATCTATAGATTCATTGTATTATAATGATATCAAGTAGATATTCCTAATCCAAGCAGTTGTGCTTTTAAAACCACAGGTAGCATAAACATCCATATACACAATGCAGTTAGGATTGGTGGGGAATTAATTTTTCTCCCCATGTATGCCAATAAACCTGAGTGTGTGCCTGGGGGGCTACAATTAAGAAAGAGGGGAAACACTGCTTAATAAAGTTGGGATCAGGCATTTAAAAGGAATCCTTAAGCTCAAAACTGCTAGGGATCTGACCTGTTTATAGGAAGCAGTTCTGCTAGAATTAGAAGTGGAAATAAGGAGATGATAATGAAATACAGTTTAACCAGAAAAGGGTGGTGAACATATGTATCAGGCCACACCATATGAATGGTCAATTGCGGCCAGTTTTGATATATAGCCGTGGTTCCTTTTGTCAAAGCTATTCTATTTCCTGTTAGGAAAGATAACTCTGAAATACTGTTTCAGGATGCAGGGATAGAACAAGAGCTTCATTAAATTGCTTAAAAATTATTTCCTCAAGTTTCTCTCTTACTGTTTGTCATAACGAGATGATGTTCTTATAAGTCACTCACTTATTCATAGCTTGTGGGAAATAAGATTTCAGTCTTGACTGCTTACTAATGGTCAAGCATGCACATCTGGAAATCACTGGATGGTGTTGTTTCAGTGAAAGGTCAGAATCCAAGGGTAAGATGACCTATCTATCAGGTGCTTGCGTCACTTTCCTGGTTTCATTCTAGCCATTTTTATCTCTATTGGGCGGGGGTGAGTGACTTCCACCGATTTTCTCTCTCCTCTTCCCCCTCTAAGGCAAGGAGGTTGTTCTTCCGCAACATAGCTCATGCCCAAGTATTGCTACTTCGTTTAGTTCTTCATTAGCAACTGTGGAAAATAGATAATTAATATTTAGGAGGGTAGATATAATTTATCTATTATAGTATGGGTTTTTTTTTGGTTTAAATATGAAGTGTACTTTTGTCTCGTTTGAGGAGTTTATCACTGAATGCTTGAGGAGGATGGTGAGTTCGTCATTGTTTTCCCACACGGGACTCCTCACACTCCCATGCCTTCTAGCATTATCCTCTCTTCTCAACCTGCTAAGCTTCTATTGGCTCTTTTATTTTTTTAAATTAACTTTTATTGGAGTATGGTTGCTTCGCAATGTTGTCAGTCAGTCAGTTCAGTAGCTCAGTCATGTCTGACTGCAACCCCACGAATCGCAGCATGCCAGGCCTCCCTGTCCATCACCAACTCCCGGAGTTTACTGAAACTCATGTCCATCGAGTCGGTGATGCCAACCAGCCACCTAATCCTCTGTCATCCCCTTGTCCTCCTGTCCCCAACTCCTCCCAGCATCAGGGTCTTTTCCAATGAGTCAGCTCTTAGCATGAGGTGGCCAAAGTACTGGAGTTTCAGCTTCAGCATCAGTCCTTCCAATGAACACCCAGGACTGATCTCCTTTAGGATGGACTGGTTGGATCTCCTTGCAGTCCAAGGGACTCTCAAGAGTCTTCTCCAACACCACAGTTCAAAAGCATCAATTCTTCTGTGCTCAGCTTTCTTTATAGTTCAACTCTCACATCCATACATGACCATTGGAAAAACCATAGCCTTGACTAGACGGACCTTTGTTGGCAAAGTAGTGTCTCTGCTTTTTAATATGCTATCTAGGTTGGTCATGACTTTCCTTCCAAGAAGTAAGCATCTTTTAATTTCATGGCTGCAGTCACCATCTGCAGTGATTTTGGAGCCCAGAAAAATAAAGTCTGTCACTGTTTCCACTGTTTCCCCATCTATTTGCCATAAAGTGATGGGACCAGACGCCATGATCTTTGTTTTCTGAATGTTGAGCTTTAAGCCACTACGGTGTTGCATTAGTTTCTAGTATGGACGTGTAATGTATACAACCCCTCCTTTTGGGACTTCCTGTCCTGTCAGGTCACCACAGAGGACTAAGTAGAGTTGCCTGTGCTATACAGTGGGTTCTTACTAGCTCTCGATCTTACACATAGTGTCAATAGTATCTATGTGTCATTATCAATCTCACAAGTCCTCTTCCCTGCCCTTTCCCCTCTTGGTATATATATATATTTGTTCTCTACTTCCGTGTCTCTATTTCTGCTTTGCAAATAAGATCACCTATACCATTTTTCTAGATTGCATATATATGCGTTAATATACAATATTTGTTTTTCTCTTTCTGGCTTACTCAAATCTGTATGACAGTCTCTAGGTTCATCCATGTCTCTACAGATGACCAAAATTTTGGTCCTTTTTATGACTGAGCAATATTCCATTGTATATATGTGCCACATCTCCTTTGCACTGTTGGTGAGAGTGTGAACTGATACAGCCACTATGGAAAACAATATGGAGGTTTCTTAAAAAACTAAAATTAGAACTATCATGTGGCCCTCGAATTCCACTCCTGGGCATGTATGCAGAGAAAATCATAATTCAAAAAAGATAATGCACCTCAATGTTCATTGCAGTACTGTTTACGATAGCCAGTACATGGAAGAAACCTAAATGTCCATCAACAGAGGAACTGGTAAAGAAGATATGGTACACGCATCAGTCGCTAAGTCATGTCCAGGGGGTTTTAGGTGAGAATACTGGAGTGCTTTGCCACTTCCTTCTCCAGGGAATCTTCCCAGGAGAGGGATTGAACCCGCATCTCCTGCATTAGCAGGTAGATTCTTTACCACTAAGCCATCAGGGAAGCCCCAGGGCATGCATATTAATACAATGGAGTGCTACTTCTATTGAAGAGCAGGCTGTTGAAGAGTTAGGCTCTTCAACACCTAACTCAGTTTTGTTTCTCTGAAGCCTTCCCTAGCTACCCTTGACAGAGGTCTCACAAAATGACCAGAACTCTTTCCTCTCTGTTGCTCTTATAACAGTCTGTTGACCAACACAATCACTGGTATTTACTGGTAATTGGTAAATATTTGTTTGCAAATGACCTGTTATAAAACATCAGTCCTCCCATCCAAGGATCAGAATTTATCAAGGTATTACACCTATGTAAACTGTTAGAGGAGCAGAAAGTAACTAAATAGGATGGCAAGAGTTAACATCATTCGAGTCTGTCTGAATCAACATCAAGCTTTAGTGTAGTATATATATTTACCTATCGATCTGTCAAGTCTTTTCATTTTTGCAATAGGAATGGCCTTTCAGGTTGTCATCTACTTGTATCTTTCAAGCCAGGCTTCATGGAAATGTTTGTTTATATGGGCTTAAGAAATATGTAGTATTGTTTTCAGAGAGGCTTAAGAAATACTTGGCTGAACAGTTTAATAGGGGGAAAAAAAAAAAAAGATTTGAGGAACAAAAAGTACCAAAGAAAACTTGGTATTCATCAGAATTAAAATTAGCTGAAGGAAAACAATGATCATAAACTAGAAACCTTTTCCTGCTATTTGGATCATCAGTTTTCATCTCCAGCAGCTTCCCCTCCCGCGTCTCTTGTCAAGTTATGAAAGAAGTTCCCCATATGGGCTGATTATTCTGACAGGCAAGGCTATCTCATGACTTACAAGTCTCTCTTTAAAATATGCAAAAGGGCTAACGGGAAGGTTCGAACTGTGAGCAGTGTCTTGCCTGCCTTGTTTCAAAGGCTCACCCTTGTGACTACTTCATTATCGTCCTGGATTATCTGCTCAGAGCAGCAGAGGCCCCATGTATCTAGAATCGAGACACAACAGCCTCCTCATTTCTCATGCTCTGAGGCCTCTCATTGGCCTGATAATTGTCAAGCATTCCTTCCTCTTTCATGAACCCAAGGCTCACACCCACCAGGAAACAAAGGGTTCCTTTGAGGATGAATCTTGAGACCATCCCGGCCCCTGAAAAATTACAAGCTGGAAATTTTCTAAGTACTGAAATTATTGTGTTCCTTTCAGAGAACTCTCTGTGGACCTAACTCTAGGAAGAGGTTATCAAAAGCAGACTTCCCTCAAACCCGGGAGGGAAGAAAGGACACTGAGGAAGAGATGAAATAAATACACTGCACACACCTGCCCCACTACCAGAGCCTGCCATAGAGACCATTTGCACATCTCTTGTCTCATCTGATTCCCACAACCACTCTGTGAAATGGTTACTAATAGTATTCTTATTTTAAAGGTAAGTAGACTGAGGTTTAGTGAGGTAACGGTCAAAGTCAGTCAGTTAGGAAGGGCAGAACAGAGACTTGAACCCAGGTCTTTTCACCAGAAAGCATAGCCTTTCAGCCATCAACCGCCGAGCTTCTCATGCTAACACTCCCTTAACCAGAGCTACATCTTAAACTTCATAGAAAGGAGCCTCCTTTACAACCCCTCATTTTATTGACAAGGAAACACCACCATAAACTGCAGTTTAAATATTCTTTAGCTTCAGGAGAAAAAAGGCAAAATCAAGAGAGAACCAGTTCACATCAGCAGTTTTGTGAGAAAACCAAGAGAAGCAACTTTCAGGGAAAGCCTGCCGTCAGTGCACACTCAGAACCATGTGATGAGAAGTGACGCTTTCTCCGTTGACCCCAAGGAACTGCAACGTTCCAGCTAGATGCCTTTGTGATCTGTGGGCTTCACGTTCTGGGACGAAGCAAGCTGAAAGAACTTGTCAGGCGTTCTCACAACGGCTGGAGAAAAAAATTTTTGTAATTGCCTCTGTGACTTTAGAAATTGTTCAATTGTATTATTGGTTTACAGAAGATTTCTATTGGCAAAAGGTTATTTTGTCTATCTTCCATTTGTCTGTCTTAGCTTCATTTAAATCATTGCATACCACCCAAAGCAAGGATGATATCCGCTACCTCCTGTATGGTTACTCACAATTCCCTAAATACAGAGGGTATGCACAGTGTGTTCTGGTATCTAACATTTTAAGATACATATGCAGAGAAACTTCTAGTAGCATCTATGATGGAGTCTTTATTAAAAGTCACTTAGGATTCAAGAAGGAAGTAGTTATATTTCCTGGGAAAGGACAGTGAGGTCTGCATATCCACCTGCTCTGTGATATATGCATGTGGTTTTCATTTTATTTAAAAATCACTAATAGAAATTATACCTTTTCTCATGCCTCCCACTGGCCTTCACTGCAGGATATATTACTCATGTCAGACCCAAATTTACCTCTGGCCCACACAAACCTGCTGTTATCTTGCTGATTTGTTACTGTAAATTACTGACATCAGCAAAGCTTTGTCAGGAAACTGAGGTAATTGAAAATTCCAGAGAAGTTGAAGAAAATGCATCCCAGATTACTTTGGGCTTCTTCCTCTTTTATTTAGTTCATGTTCCCCATCTGAGTCATTGCTAAAATAGTTGAAAGGCTATGTTCACATTCAGCATTAGGTAGAAGGCTTATTTATTCATGTTTCCCTTTAACCCACCTCACTTGGATTGTTTTGCCTGACTAAGTTTACAATTCGATCAATATTTGGATGTCGGCAGTGGAGTTTGATGCTGTTATACATACTTAGTGATTATATGAGAAATGAAATTGTTTAATCTATGTGGGTAAAATTTGTGCCCCAATATAATCTTGTAAACAGTTTTAAAAAAAATCTTCAAGTTTATGAAATGACAAGTTTCTGATTTGCATTGAGGTCCTTCTACAACTCCTTATTTTTCTATCACTCACTTTCTATGTTATTTTCTCTCTCATCACCAAATTATTCCTCTCTTTGTCTAATAACCAGGGTCAATGGGGACTAGATGTTGCTGACAGCCTCTTTCCAAAAGACTCACAGATTTTCCGGGTTCTAGCTGGGTCTCCAGCTTAGTACTGGGCACTGGAGTCAGAATGTTCAATTTTGACCTTCCAGGAACACATGGCCCTAGGGAAACCAACCCTTGGATAGCGTGTTAATGAAGTAGGTACAGAAGCCAGAGGAGGGCATGTCTAAGACTAGCGTTTCAGGGAAGAGGGTCTTAAGAAAGTGACCCTTGATAATAATAATATAGAGAGGTATGTTCAGGCAGATGCAATTGGAGGGATGGTGAGAGCTGATGGAAATGGAGTCAAGAAGCCAGCACATGAAAGTTTTGTGGACTAAGCTAAGGAATAAGAGCTGCATTTTGGGTGTTTTGTGGAATCCCACAAAGATTTTAAAGGCTTTGGCATAATCAAATTTGTACTAGTGCATTAAATCAGTGAGCATTTCGGTTCAGTGATAAGTAATTTTAACTAAGGAAGTATTTCCCAATTTTCTGCCTCAGTTCAGTTGCTCAGTCGTGTCCAACTCTTTGCAACCCCATGGACTGCAGCACGCCAGGCTTCCCTGTCCATCACCAACTCCCAGAGCCTACTGAAACTCATGTCCATTGTGTCGGTGATGCCATCCAACCATCTCATCCTCTGTCGTCCCCTTCTCCTCATTTATTGAATATCTATTTGGTGACATAACTCCCAGAGAGGTGGGACTACAGATAACATGATCCCTACCCTTAAAAAAAGCTTACCTGTTTAGGTATTAGACGGCGGACCTGAAAACCAAAAAGTACCAAAAGAGCATTTTTGGTCCACGTAGTAATGTAGGATGAGTTAGAAGGAGATAAGACCCCAAGAATAGTTACAGATGGAAAGGAGAGGTAGGGGACTCATAGTTTTGCCTGAGTACATTCTTTTCAACCATAGTTAAGGAGCTGTGTCAACATAACAGCTAAGACTGTGATGAAACAATGTTACAGAAAGTCATTATGTGACGAATATCAAGAAATATCTTTAAAGAGCATAAAAGGGGCATTCTTCTATCTGCCAGCTCTGCCATCAACCCTCAGTGACAGCTCTCTTCTCTGTTGGATTAGGGTAAGGCAGCACCTTGGGTGAGACGGGGCCAGTGTGACTGGTGGAAAGGCTACTAGAACAATTCTTGAGATGTGCTGTGAGTCTGAAACAAGGGAGTGATGATGGTGATTGAAGAAGAGGAACAAGTAGGAGAGATCATGGGGAGTATGACTCACAAGACCTGATAACCCATTTAGAGATACAGCAGGATGACTCTCAAGATTTCCACCTGAGTGACCCAGGAAGTGACAATCACCAGGTTTTGGGGGCAGGGGCAGGAGGAAGACATAGCTGCATCCCTTTTGGATGAGTCAGATTTGAGGTGCTTTTCAGACCATCAAGGGGCAATGGCCAGTATTCATTTGCATGTGCAGGTCTAGTGCACAGGAAGAGAGCCTTACCGGGAAGGTGCATTTGTGAGTCTTTGTTGAAAAAGTCACTGCACCACAATGATCAGAAAGAGGAGAGCAGAGAGCCCCAGAGGGACCCTGGAGACGCTGCCATTTAAAGACTGAGTTGAAGAAAGCAGAGCTTGGTCAGTGGATAGGAAGAGAACCAAAAAGACTGTGGTTAGGGATTTAAAGAAGGACTTTGAAAGAGGAAGTCATCAATGGAGTTAAAAGCTGCTTCTTCTGTGAATAAAGATGTGCTATGATTTTCAAAACAAATTAAATACATTAGGTGGGACTGTTATTGGTAGTAACATGCAATAACTGACTAATGGCATATAAAAATACCACAAAGCTTGGAGAAAAGCAAATTAAACCAGGCTTTTAAGATGATCTACCATCTTCTAGAAATACAACGTAAAGGATGGCATGCTGGCCTCTGTGAAGAAGACATAGAGTTGGGTTTGTTTTCCTTAGAAAGGAGATGACAGATTTGCAGTGAACCCTCCCCTGACTTTCTTTACCTGCACCTTCTGGGGCCCTCTCATGGGTGGGTGGGTAGCAGTAGGTAAGGAGTAACGGGGGCTGAACAGAGTTCACAGCTACATCTGAGAATGCATCCCAGAACCTGGTCTCGCTGATTCCCAGGATGAGGCCACTGGGTACCAGAGCGATATATCATTTTATCAAAACACATCTCAGGCGACTCACTCCTGCCCTGGGCTTTCATGTTGCCTTGCCCACAGGACTCCCAATATCCTTCCCCAGGTCTCAGTGATGGAAGGACGTTGCAGGAGTTTTATCAGGTGATTTCCCAGGAGACTTGGAGCTGAAAATTGTTCCGATCTTACAGCAGCAATGAGTCAGGGAAGAGGGCAAGTTGCAATCACTTCAAGTACTGAATTCAGACTGCCAAAAAACACAGCGAAGAGCAGTTTGTATTCCACCACTCCCCCCTTCCCTTAATTTCAAAACGTGACTGTATTTTTCTCTGACATTTCCTACCTGAAGCAAGGTTTTGGTTCCCACACAACACCCTTTTCCTCTGCTTTCTGGTACTTGCATTATCTCGGCCTGCCCTCTGACACTGTTTCCCAATTTATGTTTTCCTTTCTCATTTCCCTCTTCTTAGCACTGACATGAGCCACAAACCTATAACGAGAATGTCTGACTCACTCGGTGCTTCTCCGGCTAATGGACACCATGTGGGACAGGAGGCAGGAAAAAGACGCTTTACAGGAAATCAGACGATAATGCTTGCACTTTGGTGCCCTTTGAAACAAGAATTTAATTATCCTAATTAAAACGATTACCTTATAGAAGACGTTTGGGGAAAAAAAGAGTAAGCAGTTTGTCTTTTTCCTGATGAGACGTGTCTCAAAACCAAGAGGGCTATTCCTGCTGACCTTTATCTGTTAAAGTCCAGGCACCCATGGGTCGAATCAAAAATCGATCTCGATGTTTAGACCGACCCAGAGACTGGAAACTGGAAGCTTCACCGTGTTTTGTTTGGGGGCTGTACTAGTTTCCTAGTGCTGCGCTAAGTACCACAGATTAGGTATCTTAAAACAACAGAAATTTATCTTCTTATAGTCCTAAAGGCTACAAGTCCGAAATCAAGGTGTGGATGGGGCTGCTTCCTTCTGAGGGATCTGTTCTGTCTTTCTGTCCTAGCTTTTGGGGATGGTAGCATCTTTGGCTTGCAGCTGCCTCATTCCAATCTCTTTGATTTCACACACATTTCTTTGATTTCTCCCTGCGTGGGTCTGTGTCCAGATTTCCCTCTCTTGTAAGGATATCATCCATATTGAATTAGGGCCCACCCAAATGACCTCATCTTAACATATCTGGAAATACCCTATTTCAAAATAAGGTCACATTGATAAGTATCAGAGCTTAGGACTTAGCCTACTTTTGGGGGGTGGGGAACATAATGCAGCTCAAGCAGAGGATTAGTATTAGGCACCATCTCCTCTTCCTTCAGGGGTCCATAAAGTCCCAGTTTTCTGGGTCCTCACCTGAAATCCAGACCTTCTGTTCTCCAATAAAGGTGGTCTTGCCTGGGCCCTACTCCCTCAGGACTCAACTCTCAGCTATAAACTGATCAATTAATCTAAGGGAAGATGACAATAGGCAAATATCACCCCTCCCAGGTATTTGCACGAAACAGATGACTTCCTGGAGACACTGCTGTAACCGATAGGTGCCGGTGGAAATTTTGCAGTGGGTGACATTTTCTTTTTGAGTGGACAGGTGTTTCCATGACCCTCAAATCATCATTGTCTCCTCCATCTGTGAGAAGAGTGGTTCCTCTCTTGTCTGCTACTCTCTGAAAGGAAAGTTATTACCACAGACAATTTGATCTATCTTTGCATTGCTTGCATTTTTTTCATCCCATGATTGTAAGCATGCCAGGAGAGAAGATTTGCCCCTCACGAGGAAGTCCATCAAGTGGAAGAATTTTATCTTAAAAAACGATGCCAACCCGGGGATCAACAAGGAGGACCATAATCCCATTCTCAACCACGGATGATTTTCAAAGAATGAACAGGCGAGAGGGAGAGAATTCGGTTGCTAGGAAGATAGAATAAAATAAACATAAGCTCCCTCCGCCCCTTGTTTTTCCATCCTGAGGTGGGCTGTGCTTCTTGTTATAGAGTGTCTGTCCCTCCCCATCTTGGCAGTGACAGACTCCCAGGGATGCCTGCATATCTGTCTCACAGGTGTGGGAGCTGATCCCTGCCAGCTTAGCGAGACTTTGGAAGAATCTCCCACAGTGGTTGTAAAGAGAAAAGGGAGAGAGATAATAGTTCACTGGCATCAATAATCTACTTCCCCAACCGGCTGAACGTCTGAATAATAGCCTCGGCACTTGCCCTTCTACTCCCCCTGCCTGGCTCCGCCACTGTCAGATTCTCTTCCCTTCTCCACAACTGGGAGCTCTAGGGAGCAGATTGTTTTGGCTGGAATTAGCCGGGCACAGATGGTACCACCTGCTGCATGTTCCTTACTTCTTATTGGCTCCTCTCTCAGCTCTGCGAGTTTTTATATTTTCTAGAAGTTCAGGGGAAGGGGAGATGGCTGGGGCCCCTGCTCACGCCTGATTCTGGCACAGCTGTCCTGAGGAAGCTGGCAAACGTGGGGACTGAGCTGGGTCTTGTTGATCAGGGAGGGGTCTGTCATTTCCAAGATACAAACTTCCTTTGGCCCAAACCATTTCTGTTTTCCAGGATGAGAGATCTGCCTATGACCAGACATAAGGCACTTGATCCTGAGAGAGTCTGATAAATAAGATTTCTCTCATTGTTAACTCAGAGGGACATAGCAGGATACTGCCCATTTTACAGGGAAAGGAATTATGATTAAACCACAAGCAGGTTGCTAAATTCATTTCTGGGCTATTCACTGGGAATAATAACAACGCATCTCTTCGGACTCCCACAAGGTAAACCTCACAGACTCATGAACTCCACTTCCTCACCTCTGAAAACACGACATGGGACCAAAGAACCGAAGCATTTCGCTCCTTAACATTCTCTTGACTTTACCTGTCCAGTTGTTCTTGAGTGTTTCCTGACAGGAGATCACACTGTAAGTCATTCAAACGGCTGAGACATATTTTCTTACTGGTCTGACTTCATCTTTCCTTTTCTGCCATGCTTTATTAGACCAGGGTTTTTAATTTCTCAAAACACTGAACTGATTCTTGCCTCGGGTATTTGCGTCTTCTCTTCCCTCTTCCTGAAATACTCTCGCTCCAGATCCTCCCCTGGTTCACTTCTCCTCACCCCTCAGGCTCCACTCAGACAATACAGCCTTAGATTTTTTTCCTGACATTCCCCTCCCTGCACCCCAGCTGAGGTTGCCTGTCCTCCAATCCCACCTCATTCACCATTAAACCACCTCTTTTTATTCTCGTCAAGACACAACGGTATGAGAAGTGGACTTACATAATTGTTTTGTACCTTCGCCACTAGAAAGTAGGTCCCTGTAGGGTGGGGATGTTGTCTGGTCACTGCTGAATCCCTAGGACATAAAACAGTGCATCTCCTATATCATTACTCCATGGGATGCACGTTGGTGAGGGAGGGGTGTTGTTTTGTGTTTTGAAGAGGGAAACACTGTGATACACAAGGGAGACTGCTTGAGACTTTGATACGGGTACATTCCCTGTGAAACCTGGCGCTCAACTTTCTACTTCTTTATGCATGTCTGTCTCTGATGGAGTATACAAAACTTAAGGCCAGTAGTTTTGTTTGTTTTTGCATATCCTATAAAACCTAGTATTATGCTTCACACGAGGTGGGCACTCAGTAAACTGAACTACCATCGATGTTGTAATGTTATTTATTACTATTATTTCTAGGGCCACTAAGTCAACGAGAGGTAGGAGCAGCATCAGTAGAAGCAACAACAGCATGTTTGCCAAAACTGGAGACCTGGCTTCTGGTCTCCGTTCTGCCAATAACCACAAGTTGATATGGGCTTTTACTCCTCTCTGAGGCCCAGAATGTGAAGAGCCAGAGCTTTTGATGAGAGGGTATATATATTCCTCCACTCTCTAATTTTCTTTCATTTATTTCAGCCTATTTCAGTTTTCCTGCTGCAGATTTATAAATCTCCAATTACTCCTGTTGCAGCCTGTTTCTTACTCTGACCGCCTCTGGGTTATTCAGTGCACATGGGGTTCAGAAAAAGCTGTGACTAGAGAAAGAACAGCACCGGGGACTCACACCGTGGGTTCAGGCTGGAAACTGTGGGTGGAGCAGCTCGGTGGAACTCCAGCTCCTCAATGGACATAAGCATGGTCAAAAACCTTGGGCAAACTTGTGGGTAAAATGGACCAGAAGCAGCTAGTAATTTTTAAAGAGCATTTCTCAAACTTGAGTTTGTCTCTGGCTCTCAGTGAAAGGAGACTTCAGTCCAGACGTGGTTAACTGCCCTCAGATGATGATGTGATCTTAGAGTAATATAGGGTTTCCAAAGTAGCTTATTTTCATTCCACTCTTGCATGGAAGAGTTCATGTAGACCAGAACGAACTTCTTGCAGGAAGTAGGCAGACTAACTCACTCCTTTTGATGTTTCCACATCATTCAAAGGAGCATTTTACTGTGATGTGTTGTGGAAAGCATTGTCAGGAGACTAGGGTTCTGAAATCTATGCTTAACTGCTTTCTAGATCATTGTGGGGTAAAGATAAACAACGAGCTTCTCAAGTCTATGAAGATTTCAGTTTCCTCATCTAAAAAGTGCAAGCAGTAGATTAATTAACTGCTTTTATTTTTCTAAGTGTTACAACCATCAATATGTTCTTCCTCTCAATCCATAGGAGAATTTTATTGAGAACAAGATTTTTGACTATTTCAATGTAGACACCAGGTATGCTATAATTTGGTCAGGTTTATAACAGTTACAGGCTGATATGTAGGTGAAGATCGCTAACCCAAGGGATCGTGACGATTCCTTGAAAAGGATTTGCACAAATCATTATTCCAACTTTTATTTTTAAAAACAAGGTAGTACATTTTAAGGAGTTAGTGTGGTTGAAACACTTCATATTCTGGAAAGATATTTTTTGAATGTTCCCTCACCATTTGAAGTAAGTGAAATGTTCCTTTTCATGGAATTGTCTTTGATAATATAAAAACACTTTATAATGCAAAAGAAAAGGTGCAAAAGTGTCTTACTTAGATGTTAGGCTGATTCTTCTCAAGCCTACTCTCTGAGCAATGGTATTTTCAGTGTTAAAACAAATAGGGCAGGGTGGTATGTACTTCTCCTTTTCCCCTTCTTGCTTAGATGTACCTTCAGCCGGAAACCCATGAGCTCACACTTTCTAAGCATGTTCAATAATGAAGTGGTAGACCTCCACGGAATGTTTCAGGACCTCAGGAAGTGGTTAAGGGTTATTCAATAGTTGGTGTTCTCTCTTTCTGTCTGCACCAATCCCTGGGCTGCACTACAGGGTTTGGAAATATCATTTGTGTTGGAAGTGGTATCTTTCAGAAGAGACGTAAAAACCAAGGTCTAGGTTGCTTGTGGTCACTAAATACACATGATGTTTTCTGTGAGTTCTTTAGGGATGTTCTTGAGTTTCCTTTCTAAGTTTATATTCCTTTGTTCCTCTATAGTCTTTTAAAAAGTAATTTGAAGGCCGTAGTCTTCGTTTCCCCTAACAAAACTAGAATGAAGTGTAACTGGAATTCTTTGCCCTTTAATGAGACTGTTTTAGGAATGGATAAAAGTGACTCTCCTTTAAGGAAAGGTCACAAACTAAAACACGACTTTCTGAGAAAAAGTAAAGATAAATGAATATTTGGTTCCCTGCACTGCAGGCAGATTCTTTACCAATTGAGTTATCAGGGAAGCCCGTTTTATGGTTAGCATATCTTAGAAGCTATATAGAATTTTTTGGTGAAACTTTTATTTTTTCAGTATCAACATTTTAAGTGTTTTCATTTGTGTAATATATAAATACATAAAATGTCTCACAAGCACTCCTTCATAGTCCCTCCATCTTTTTGGTATTGTTTTTTAAATACTAGCTGTTCAAATGCACACGCACGAAATTAGCAATCTACACATGCGCAGAACACACACACACACACACACACACACACTCTCACTGTCTCTGTCTCTCTCTTACTACCCTTTGCTCTGAAAATGGTCAGAACAGGAGTATAATACACAACTCTTTCTCTGAATATTTCTTTATGTTAGATCAGCTCCTTCTGAGTTCTGTGCTTGCCAATGCTAAACTCCCTGCCAGGGCAGTGGTCTATTTTTAACATTTTGGGGGCTTATCCCTTCGGTTCCAAATCTAACAGGCATATTCTGTGGCATGAGAGAGAGAAAAGCTGACGTGCCCTTCAAATCAGGATCATCAGGATTTGCAATTTCTGTAGAATCAAAGATATGAATGAGAAAGCCCAATTAGAATACTTAAAAGATCATTTGTCACCACTTTAATCTTCATGGAGTTTTACTCATCATTTTCTTTGACTAAAATTATTAGAATCTTTGTCATATTCATCTCAAGGCCAAATGGGAATAGTACCATTAATTTTATATTTTCAATATTTTGGAGCATTTTAGCATGTCATACTAGATTATAGGTGGTAGGTGACTGTTTTAGTAGAGAAAGTCTTGATTGGTGGCATATTCAGCATCACATCATCTCAGTGTCATTTCTCTAATTCCATATTTCATATACAAATGAAGACTGAGGGATTTATTTCTGTTATTTAAAAGCATTTGTTTAATTCAGAGATTAATATATCATCTTCAACCCTGAAAAAAGAGGCCCTCTGAAACATCAGACCCAAAAAATTGGACACGGCCTATTAGCCCAAAAGAACATGTTGCCAATTATCTCCATGTTTATTTAAATATTTAGCTCTAAAGGAAGCAATCATTCCTTTATACTTCTTTAAATTTAGTATTGACATTTTTATTTTGGGAAAGGAGGTCTTTTTTTTTTTTTTAACATGGATACAGGAAAAGAAAACTCTCCAATAAAAATATTGTCTAAAAAGTTTGTTTTGTCTGCATGATTTACTAAATATGTACAATTTCAATTCACAGCGAAGGTAACAAAGATTTAAACAGCCAACATCACAAATGTCTCAAGTTCTAAAAAAAAATCACTGTGCACAGTTTAACAATTTAATTGAATAAAAACCAAAGCTAAGCCTTCAGTCTGAATCTTTTTTATGATGGGCACAAGCCATGTATTTTCTTCATCTTTGTTACACGATGTATATTTCTGTGACTAAACGCCCCTTCCCATTTTAGTATATTAGGTTATGTCAGTACATACTTAAAAGAGACATAAATTGCCTCTTGGTACACCTATATGATTCTTGATGTGTTCACATATATGTCAGGATATTTATCAATATATAAAATGACCAGATGAGTCACCTGTGATGTTTTTTTTAATGTCTTCAAATGTAGGAATGTTTTGTTGCATGTATAAAATTTTTTTAATTTATAGGAGTGCTATTTAAAGCCATAATAATTTGACCAATGTCCTCTTGACATAAAGTGTCTAGAAACAACTATTCTATGCTGGAAATATAGAGATTCCATATCTCTACCCCATTCAGGTTTGTCAAGCTTGCTATTATATAAATCTGAATGTTACGGTCATTCTGATATAATGGCCAAGTGAATGAACCAATTAATTGTTAGAAACAAACGTCGCTGAATATAGAATAGTGGAGTTACAGTTAAGGAGGGTGCCATCACTTTGGCTAACCCTATAAAATCTATAATAAGGTTGTTTTCACATATATTTTTTCCCCATGTAAATTCTTTGGTGTTTTTCTCCCCCTTCATTTTTAGTGCTGTGATTGATGAACATGCAATGTGAGATTCAAATAATTGCACTGAGCATGTTTATTTGAATAATTGCCCCATTGCACAATCAAATAAATCTGCTGAGTGTGTTTGTTTGAATGTTTTTACATGTACATGGGATCACATACTCAAATAAATGCAGCTGTGTTTATTATAATGTGTGGGATTTCAGATATACACATACTTGTTTGTGTGTCTATCCAGGGCCCTACAGCCCTTGAATGGCCCTCACACATCTTGGAGCAAAAGCGTGGTTAACAATTTTTCAGTTCAAATACATGTAAACTTATTGTTGGGCAATTCCTCAAATTTGTAACTAGGATTTATTTTCATTAAGGCTTACAGTCTTAGAAAGATAAAAAATAAC